>NC_068306.1:24331979-24631979 GCF_025860055.1 Xyrauchen texanus | reverse complement strand
CGATTGGGAGCTTTCTATTTTCTCTAAGGTGGATGCAGCTTTTCTGTATAAGAGGCACTGAGGTTTTATTATTGTGGAATGGAGGGGGGCGGGGCCAGGCTAGAATGTCGCACGCCCGGTCCCTAATCGGCCTGATGGGGTGCGCGAGGGATAAAGGTGGCCGGTGACGACGGTTCGAGAGAGAGAGAGAATTACGGGCATGTACGTCATGTGTGTGTTTATGTTTGTGCGTTTGTTTTAAGTTTTCATTAAATTATTATTTATATTGACAAGCCGGTTCTCGCCTCCTCCTTGCCTATCTTAACCCCCTTACAATTATGTACGCATTATTTCTAAATATATAATTTATAAGCCTCATTTCTAATCTTCATTTGTTTTTAACAATCCACACACCAATTATATTTTTATGCATGCACCAGCCAACTTGTTCGGTTATTCGTGTTTGGTTGGGAGTTGGGACATGAGAATAAAGAATGTTTATTGCAGTGGAATTTCCTCAAACACAACTCAAAATAGCAGCACAGTGAGCTATAAGCCTAAATAGCACAATGTATAGGTCCTAAAATGATAAAATCCCACATTAAATTCAAACAAAAATTACTGCCTGAATATGTGATCTGCCAGTGCTGGTTCACATTTCCATGTCATGTGCGTGGAGTTAAACTGCAGCGTTTCAATAGCCTCTTTGGGATGCCTTGATTTTTAAATGTTTTAAAATCAAATGACATTGAACTTGTTTAGATATTGTATTTAAGTCTGCACACCAGAGCAAAAGGGAAAAGCACTGTCTTATCGTTTATCAAGCGCTGAAACTGTGCTTTGTTAAAAACAACCCGGAATCAGGTTTAATAGCAGTCACAAAACCCAACTCAGGTGTTTCGAGATGTATTTATAAAATGAAAGTTATTTTTTACTTTACTCGGTGATCCCACAAAGGCGCTTTATTGCCACGTTAAATAAAATGAAAAAATTTCCGATTTCGATTATAAAGTTGTAATATTTTGCAAATAGAGTAAAAATTACAAGAATAAAGTTGTAGCTTTATGAGATTAAAGTAATAATAGTTTAATAATAAAGTTGTTGCATTATGATATTACATTTCGTATGAGAATAAAGTTAAAATTATTTGAGTAAAGTCATAGCATTTTGAGATTTTAATCATAATATTTTGAGAAAAACTAAAAATTATTAGAAAAAAGTTGTAGCATTGTGAGAAAAATGTAGTAGCCTATATTAGAAACAAATCTCAATATTAGGCTAAACAGAGCATCATCACAACGATAGAACAGACGCCAAGTTAACAGGTTCATTAATGCAAGAGATGGATGTGGAGGATGTAGTAAAATCATACTTTAGGATAGGATTTAGCAATAAAGAAATCATTGGTCTTTTGGTGCATCAGCACAGAGTTGTTATTATCCACACTCTGCAGCAGTTATTTAGGACATTTTATTTATTCAGGAGAAAAAAAAAGACAGATTTGAGCAGTCCCACTCAGTGTTGGGTTTTCCTCTCTAAATACTACTGTAACTAAGGGGATGTACCACATACAAGATCTTGATATGGACTTACATAATTCACAGAAGTTCCAATTATTTTTTGCTTCACTTGAGTGTGAGCCTATATCTCGCGCCTCACTTGACAGGCGCCCACAGATTGAATACAGAGAGCAAAAACTCCCCTCAAATTCAGCCCTGAACTGTATGTATGTAAAGTGGTGTTGTATGTAAAGTCCCAGATGCTCCACTTTGCTGTTGTCCACCACATCACTTTGATGTTTATAACCTTTCAATTTATTTTCAAAATACAAAAGACTTGTTGAAGATCTCATAATGCTTGTTACGATCCCTGGTTGTCTGCCCCGTGTTTCTCGTGTCGCCGTCACGGACTTCAATTCCCATGATTCCCGGCCCTCATCACTGCCAGCACTGTGTTTTTGTTCTTACCTGATTGTCGTTTTGTCATTATCGTGTCTCTGTGTATTTAAACCCTGCTGTTCCTCCATTCATCTGTCGATCGTTGTTTGTGGATGTCTGAAGTAGATGTTACCTTGTTCACCCATTTCGTGTACCCTTGGATGTTTTTATGTTTTGGTTTCATTTTCCCCTCGTGGACGTTTCCTTTGTTCCTGTCTGTCTTGTTTTCACTTTTGCTCAATAAAGAACCCGCATTTAGATCCCCACTCCTCGTCTGCCTCTCCTACTTACGTTACAGAACGATCGACCAAATATGAATCTAGCGGTGTTACAAGCGAACTGTCGTCTGCTTAGCCTCATTCAAGAGGACCGCCCTGTGGAGGACCATTTCCTCGAGCTGGCGAGTGTCGCGGACTTCCCGGACTTCTCCCTGGTGGTTTTCTTCAGGGCTAACCTGAACAGTTTGCTCAAGGAGCGGATGCCACCGGTGATGCGCGGCTGGATGCTCCTTGAATTCGAGCCTGAGCCCACGCCAGCCACGGTCAGTGAGCCTGAGCCCATGCCTGCCACGGTCAGTGACCCAGCGTTGTCAGCTTCGTCCGACCGGAGGAGGAGGAGAAGAGGAAAGGCTTCTGCTCTCCAGCCTCCGCCTTCCACGGCTCCGTCCCCAGAACCTCCCATGGCTCTTCCTTCTATGTTCAGCAAACCAGAGCTCACGCATACCACGGCCAACAAATTAGTGCCTGCAGCCCCGACCGTCAGTGAGCCAATGCCTGCAGCCCCGACCGTCAGTGAGCCAGTGCCTGTAGCCTTGAAAGTCAGTGAGCCAGCACCTGTAGCCTCGACCGTCCCAGAGCCAGCGCCTGTAGCCGCGATCGTCCCAGAGCCAGCGCACCCCGAGCCTCCCAGGGCTTTGCCTCTCAAGCCTTCCAGGGCTCCGCCTCCCAAGCCTCCCAGGTCTCCACCTGTCGAGCCTTCCAGGGCTCTGCCTCTCGAGCCTTCCTCGGCACCACCCCTCGAGTCTTCCACGGCTTCAATCCCAGAGCCTTCCAGGGCTCCACCTCTCAAGCCATCCCAGGCTCCGCCTCTCAAGCCTTCCAGGGCTCATCTCCCGAGCCTTCCAGGGCTCAACCTCCCAGGGCTCCTCCTCTCGAGCCTCCCAGGGCTCCACCTCTCGAGCCACCCAGGGCTCCGCCTCCCGAGCCACCCAGGGCGCCGCCTCCCGAGCCTCCCAGGGCTCCGCCTCTCCAGCCTCCCAGGGCTCCGACTCTCCAGCCTCCTGTTCCTCCATTCCTCTGTCGATCGTTGTTTGTGGATGTCTGAAGTAGACGCTACCTTGTTTCATTTTCCCTCGTGGATGTTTCCTTTGTTCCTGTCTGTCTTGTTTTCACTTTTGCTCAATAAAGAACCCGCGTTTAGATCCCCACTCCTCGTCTGCCTCTCCTACTTACGTTACAATGCTTCAACATGCTTCTCGTGATTTTTACTTTATTCTCAATATATTATGGTAAATGACAATTGCTAATTTAAATTAAATTATTTATTTACTTTGATTTTATAATAATTTTTACTTTATTCTCAAAATATAATAGTAAATGACAATAGCAAATTTAAATGAAATTATTACATTACTTTGATTTTGTACTTGCTTGTTTGCTTGTTTTGATTCCATCCCCCCTGGAATCTATGCCCCTGTGCTTGGGATATAATTGGCAGGTCTTGATGAACAATCTCCTCCCAAATTTACATTTGGAACTTAATTTTGTGTAATTTCATGCACCTGCATTTTGTCGAAATTTGCTATATTCAGCATGCAGACAGCATTTCTGATTGGCTAGTTTTCAGGTTGGCTAAAATAGTCTGGGGATATTCACCTGACCCCTTTTTTGCTGATAAGAAGGTTTAGGGCTGTTCATTGAGTTTGACCTCCAAGAGATTACATAAAGGGGCAAGTGGAGTAAGACAGTCTTACCCCCCAACCCCAATATATTCTGGACTGACAATAAAAAGATAGACAGATGAGAGCAAGTTAACCTTGCACTCAGCTCTTATAAAGATATCACGAGTCAAGCCCTGAGTGACATGTCAGAACATTCATACTGACTCTCTCTCTCACTGGACAGGGGTCTGCACAATGCCTCAACCAAAAGTACTGCTCAATCCCCTCACTCACGCATAGCTTGATACTTTTACATGAGTACAAATGTGTTGAATGCTCGTACTGCAATGAAAGTGTACAGAAATGTTTTTTCTTCCGAAGTACTTTTTCTTGTTTTTGAGTGAAAACATTTAAAAACACTTAAAACAAAATTTTAATTGTTTATTTTTTTCGAAACAAAACCGCAGAGCAAGAAAATAAGTTCACGCAGAGTAAGCTGGTCTATACAGTGGAAACATTTCACAAATAAAGATGAGAGTAATTTTGCAACTGAAAATGCGGAAATCAGACGGCTTGTTTTTAAGAACTAAAATTGGTCGCTATGGGCCAGTGAACTTGGTAATTGAACTGAGCTCTTCTCACTTCTCACTAATAATGCTCAACAATCTTATTATATATGCTGCATTTAGAGAAGGTTTCGGCTTAATTTCTTAAACATTCTACATAAAAGTTGTAGTCTTGCTGTTTCAGCTTTCTTGTGCCAGAATTCTCTGCTTATACATAAAAAGGTATCATTCAGTAATGGAAGATAAATGGCTCAGTATTTTTCTACATTATCCACTCTCATTTCAAAAAAGTTGAAACAAGCCATTTAAAAAAAAAAAGAAAGAAAGAACATTCCGGGAGCTGATGCAAACCAATGTGAAATGTCTTAGCTGGTCCAGGATCAGTATCTCACCTTACACTGTCAAATGTCACAGACCTATGAAATGACAAACTAATTATGGCACTTCAGATGTGTTCCACAGTTATTTAATATCACATCTGCCATCATTAGCAGGTTAGGGAGTGTAATTAATCTTTTATCCTTGCTTGGAAAATATTGCAAAAGAACTTTGCAATATGAGACTGGATCAGTTTGACTGTGCCCTAAAGGTGATGTGTGTAATTTTTTGTTAAAATACTTTCTCTTTCCCCAGTTCAAAGTGCAGACAGACGCACACGCACGCACGCACGTGCACACACGATGATGAAACTTCAAAAGGTATAATTTGAGCATCCATAAAAGGGTAGTAACACATTTATTAATAAGACCATCTGAACTCTTCCATAATCATATTCTTTATTACTCATCTGAATTACATCAAGTCACACTGACCAAGGAATAAGTTACATTAATTTGCCACCTCCACAGCAACTGTGTCTATGTTAAGACTTCACGAGTATATGCACCATTATCTGTGCAACTGTAAAGTATGTAGAAATGATATGCTAAATGTGCTATAAATTGTTCACTTAATTTAATGACCAGCCAAACTGGAATAAACAAATACATACAATGAGGAAGTTCATTTGAATTGCATATCCAAGTATGAGACAGTATTATGTGTTTTATTTAAAAAGTATTGTCTATATAAGCTTGCCAGTTTGTACTGTGTGTTAATGATGCTTTAAGTGGAATAATAGTCACACAATACAATATGTGTGACACTTTGTTAGGAAAGAGTCTGGTTGACTGAAATGTACAGTAAATTTAAAATGCTACCATGCTTTAAATATAATAGATTACTCAATACAATATCCCCATTCTTGCCTTTTTATGGAAATCTTGGATAAAGTGTCCCATGTTTTTATCAGACAGATGGCAAGAGAGCCACGCATTGCAGAAAAATGTATTTCACCAAACCCACTAAGAAAAATATAAGATAGATAGAGAGATCACAGAAATGCAAAGAGCTCACTTTCTTGTTTCCAAAGATAAGCGAAGTTCATTTTTCATCTTAATGAAAACATAAGACATTCCAAAACAGATCACTCATAAAGATAAAATGTTTGCTCATCCTCACTCCCCACGATTCATGCTTTTCTTAATCTGTTTTCTCTTTGAATTAAAGAAGTATGACTTGTGACTAGTCTTTCACACTGTGCTCTCTGACGTTTGCTACCCAAGTCATCCTCATGTATAACTGGATGCAGGGTGGCCTGTAATTGAGTTAATGTTTCATTAAAACATTGCCTTCAGACTAGATTACTCTGAATGCGGCACATTAGTGCCACATGGAGGCAAGGTGCATCAAACAATCATCACTCAATGCTTTTATTGAGGACAACACTATCAAAACATCACTAATGCCCTGAAGTCAGATCACTCAAACCTTTTTATGACTGTATACAGCACATCATTTACACACTGTGGTTATTGCATGTACAGCTGTATGTTGTGTTTCAGCATCTGGGTGTTCCCGGCAGCAGTTTTGTTTGGCAAATGATGGTTAATTTGTTTTCTAATGTGTCAGCTATCTGGCTTTACTTGTGCTCTACTGAAGCCAGATAACTAAAATAAAACTTGAGCTTTGTTCAGCATAAGTGGTGTGAGGCTGGAGTGCCCTCATTAGTCGGCCTGATGCATAGAGGAACCTCTACCTCATACACATACTAATTTTCTCAAAGGAGAGCACCTGATAAATCAGAGCCCAACGTGCTTCTACCCCACTATTAATGCTTTATAGTGGTGCTCATGCTTAACTGCTGGCATACTGAGGACCTCTTGTTCATCTTAGTTGCTCTAGTATTTACCTGCACACAGGCCTCTAGTGCACACAGGCCTCTGGTGGAGGCATATAAAGGCTTATTGCTCAAAAGATTTTTACATGGGTTTGTGTGTGCATAATGAAGATCAAGAGTGTTTTAAGTAGATTGCAAGACACGTGTTTATTAAAGCTTACAAACATTAAAGATGTGTTTACATGGTACAATATTTCAAAGAGGCATCAGAGAAAATTCTTGCATAGCAACCTTAGGAAATACAGAAACAAAATCAGTTCATTTTAAAGATAAATTACACATAAACATGGTGTAAAAAGGCAGGCAAAACTGCTAAAAATAGATAGATTTGCCCCATGAAGGTCTGCGTTGTTCTGTCTTTTCTGAGCACTGAAGTACAGCAATTATTGTTAATCATTTGCACTTTACAAATTCATCCCATTATTAATTTTATCTGACTCCATCCATCCATCCATCCATCTTCAACCGCTTATCCGAAGTCGGGTCGCGGGGGCAGCTGCTCCAGCAGGGGGCCCCAAACTTCCCTACCCCGAGCCACATTAACCAGCTCTGACTGGGGGACCCCGAGGCATTCCCAGGCCAGTGTGGAGATGTAATCTCTCCCAGCTGGACGTGCCTGAAACACCTCCCAGGGGGCATCCTTACCAGATGCCCAAACCACCTCAACTGACTCCTTTCAACGCAAAGGAGCAGCGGCTCTACTCTGAGCTCCTCACGGATGACTGAGCTCCTCACCCTATCTCTAAGGGAGAAGCCCGCCACCCTTCTGAGGAAGCCCATTTCGGCCGCTTGTACTCGTGACCTAGTTCTTTCGGTCATGACCCAGCCTTCATGACCATAGGTGAGGGTAGGAACAAAAATTGACCGGTAGATCGAGAGCTTTGCCTTTTGGCTCAGCTCTCTTTTCATGACAACGGTGTGATAGAGCGAGTGCAATACCGCCCCCACTGCCCCGATTCTCCGGCCAACCTCCCGCTCCATTGTCCCCTCACTCGTGAACAAGACCCCGAGGTACTTGAACTCCTTCACTTGAGGCAATACCTCCTTCCCTACCTAGTCATATCTGACTCCAATTTTATATTACTCTGACTCCAATTTTAAGTTGACCTGTAATTTAGATTAAGGCTCCAATTACTTTCTGATCATTCCTTTATTTTAATCTATTAAGTTATTGATTAATCTGACTTCTCTTCTGCTCATTTACCTTTTGATTAGTTTCTAATGAGATTAGGCTTACTCCTACAATAAAGCTTCAGTTATGATATAAATGATTCTTAAAATGGTATTCTCCTGCTCGGTTCCTCCAGAGTGGGTTCTCCTATTTTAAAGACCCAGTATTGATATAAATTATTTCAGAGGAATACAGAATAAATCAAAAAGTAACAATTTATTTGCCAGGTAGGATTTAAAACGTCTCGGTTACTGACGTAACCTCCGTTCCCTTATGGAGGACACTAGGGGTCGCTCCTGCGGAGCCCAGACATCTCTGATTTTGAGAAAAGGCCAATGAGAATTGGCGTGTGGAATTTGCATGCCACTCCCCCGGACATGCGGGTATAAAAGGAGTGACGCTGCAAATACACATCAGGTATCGCACTGAGGAGCCGAGCCAAGGACCCGGCGCTTTCAGCGGATGGTTCAGTATTGTGGCTGGCGGGACACAACGTCTCGTTCCCTCCATCAGGGAACGGAGGTTACATCAGTAACCGAGACGTTCCCCATCTGTCACTCACTGGACGTTGTGTCGATGAGTTGACACTAAGGGTCCCCATGGAAAACGCCACAGAGCTGAACCGAGTTGCGCAGACTGGCGGTGCGAGACGGGCAAACCTCTGTGTGCCTCATAGCCAGCGCAGCAGGCCGTCGCATAACTACCCCCAACACACTGGCAGGCATGAAGCGGTCCCCTGCACCTAGGGGAATGGCTAACTGCTCAGAAGTATAAGGACTGGCTGTCCCAGCCGGGGCCTTCTCTCTATTATCATCCCCTGTATAAAGAACAAAATCGTTCGGCTGGGGGCCAAATATATGGTCCAAGGCTCTTAGTTTCCTTGGATGTTCAAGTCGGTCCATTTGGCTACAATGTAAGTACAACAAAATAACTTACTCAGTCCACTGACTTTATGAAGTACATTGCTTGTTGGGAACATGTAAATATTATAAGGCCATCCTTAGCATCTATTCTCAATTAGGCTGCAAACATCAGTTCAAAAGTTACCTTCCATTGATTAAGAGTTTCTTGCATTCCTTGAATCAAACACGTTTCTCTCTTGTCGAATTTGCAAGGTCTGGGAACAAGAAAATGCTGTGGTTCTTCTAAGAAAGCCTTCCTTTAATCCTCGCCTAACATGATATGAGATCTTTATTGGATGATCACTATGTCTGATGAAATTTTGCCAGAATTGATCAGGCCTGTGTCCCTCAGGGGATCGCCGAGCCGGAACTTTGTGAGCTCACTCGATTTCCAGTTCATGGCCTGTTATGTCGAGCAGACTCAGGAATTTCACCATATCCCAACCTTCTTCATCCTCAGGAATTCCAACAATTTGGACGTTATACTGCCGGCTACGATTCTCCAAGTCCTCCAACTTCATCCAGACGTCCTTTTGTCTTTGTGTTACTGGGTGTGGCCATTATCTCTCCCCACCGGATGGTCATAAAATCTGTCTCGAGTGCTTGGGTCGCCAGCACGCCAAGGCAGTTTTCTGGAGGGGTCATTTTCTCACTGTGAGAATGTGCCCATGAGAATATTGCACTCTTCCTTCTTCATGAAGCAGAGGACCACGGCGGCTGCTTCACGACCTGGTCTGTCCTGGGTTGAAACTCAGGGTCGACAAGCACCATGGGCAATCTGGATGTGCATATGGGAGTGTTTGCACCGGCTCAGCCCCAGCAGTCTTCCCATCCTCCAGCACTCTTGTTTTGCCCGGTAGAATTCATGAGTGATGCAGTTGGTCCATCTCTGGGCATATTTAATGTCTTATTCGAGGCTCGTGATGAGGATAAGTTATCGTTGCAGCATCAGAGGGGGGGCTCCTGCTTTTGGCAGCAGACAAATCTTATGAGCTCCCGCTTTAGGGTGGTAGAGCTCAGGATGAGGCGGACGTTGAGATGGTAGCCCTGCTTGCATGGGTGGCTGCGAACATCAGGCTTGAGTGGAACCCTCCGCCCTGGTGGAACTGAGGTTCCCTAAGAGCAGGTCCCCAGGCACGTCGTGGTCACACCAGATGCCTCAAATTCTGACTTGGGTGCCGTGTGCAACAGGCAGTATCGGGGCTCTTACTTGTTTGTTTCATTTCAAATCCATTGTGGTGGTGTATAGAGCCAAAAAGATTTGAATTTTATTTTAATATTGATAAATTATTGCCTTTAACTAATGTCTCATCATAATAACAGTGTGAGACAGTGTATAAAGGCATACTGTATTAACATTATAAATGTTCATATGTGAGACATGAGATTAAAGTTTGGAAACAAAACAATTAATTATAATGCGAGTGGGTTATTTTCAACAAAAAAGAATTAAAGTTATTTCTGTTTCATTTGCTTCAATGTTTGGCTGGGCTGGAAGGAGTCTTAAAATGGCATGCAATCCTATTAGCACATTTTATTTCTAAGAATGCAAAGATAGAGAGAGAGAGAGAGAGAGAGAGAGAGAGAGAGAGAGAGAGAGAGAGAGAGAGAGATAGGCAGCTCACATTAGAGAGAGCATTATTAGGCACTCACTCTTTTTAATTATGCAGAAAACAAACAGTGCTTACATGATTCTCCTGAGACACAGCACACCTCCATTAACATGTCAAGCTACACCATGGTCTGGTCCAGTTCTTTGGCATGGTCTCAGCAGTAAACAAGTCCTGCATCACTGCTGTATTATCATGAAACTCAATGTCATGATGGGCCTACATATGCTTTTCAAAGTGCAGGTTGATAGGAAAGAATAAATTGGTTTAAGTCATTCACACAAACTTGGAGCCGAACGATTCTGACATGGAGTGAAATTAGAGAAATAACAGCACTGGATGTGGCCATGAACTTTCACACTCCCCTGTCAAACATAAAGTGGGCCTCTAGAACACTTTCACACACACTTAATGCCCTCATCCACTGGTTATTAAACTCATACCCATGTGACTCAGCAGGGTACGAAGTGGCCAAAGTGTGCCACATATCCACTGACTAAACAAGCCACTATGTAATTGGAGAGGTGTGCCAATATGACGTTTCTGTGTGTGTGAGAGAGACACACACCAATTTGTTTCTGATACTAAGTGGCTTCAGAATGATGGGTTGACTTGTCTTAGCTGCTCTTCTATCATTAGAGTGATTACTATACTAAGCCTCAGTCCATCACTTCACTGCCTCACTTACTTACAACATAGGGAGGAGGTACCAACTGTGCATTCAGCCATGTGATTGGATGATTGATTCAGATATTTTAGAACCAACATTTAGAGTTTGTTACAATCTCTCTCTCTCTCTCTGTTAGGAAATATCATATTTTTTGTCTTATATTCAAAGTCAGTCAGCACTTAGATCCTTCAGATCCTTCAGCAGGTTGTTTTTCTCAACAAAAAAAAATTTCTTCAGCTGTAGGTTCTTATGGGTAACTTATGGGAATTAGTGATTTAAAATCTTAAGTGCATTAGATGGTTTTGGCAGCATCAAAACTTGTTTACCAAAGTACACTGGCTGAAATGGCCTTTAAAATTCTTTTCCAGTCCTGTCTAAGAAAATATTTGATTACATTTGTCTTTTGTTTTCAAAGTACATTTGAATCACTTTGTTAACAGGAAATGAACAGATCTACTTGACCACCATGAAATGGTGAAATTAAGCCTATTCCTATTATTTGCAACTGTTGTTTTGGGACATCCATGGTTAGTAAAGTATAATACTCACATTTGTTGGCTTAAGGGCTCCATCTCTTTGTGGAGTCCTTTCTGCCTTGAGCACTGTCTGGGAGCTGCATCCTCTCCTTTCTTGCCTTCTGTTTATCAGATCGAACCGGCTGATCTCACTGGGATTCTGGCAGATTACCACGGCCTGGCAAGAGTGTTCAGCAAGTCCCAGGCTGCATCTCTCCCTCCACATAGCCCGTATGACTGTGCAGTGTCTACTGCCAGGAACCTCATGGCTGACTGTTTTCACTGTCTGGACCTGAGTGAGAGGCCATGGATAAGTACTTCACTGAGCAAAATTGAAAAGAACTTGTGTAAAGTTTTTTTAATTTGTTAATTTTGAACGGGAGTGTAAATGTTTGATCACACTAGGGATTTGCAGTAAATCTGTTTAACTTCAGTGGACAGACCCCGTTGCGTATCCAGAAACGGACAAAATAATCTGCATTGATCAAATTATGTTGTTGTTTAAACATCCGCAGTGAACCTGCCGCTTAAATATAGACTAATCTCACTCTGAATGATGAATTATAAGCGCCTCTCCGTAAAACAATTACGTGAGTTGTCTGTAACTTGCATTGCTGAAGAATTGGTCTTTAAAAGAACTATAATACCATGATGCAAACTGCTAAGCATACTGTTATTTGTGCATTAAGGTTTGCCTTGAATGCATTGAAATCACAATTGTCATGTTGAGCTACGAGCTGGACGTGATGGCTGTGACTTGTACATTGTTGAACGTGCTGACATTTGTATTAATCAATTAAACTGTGTTTTCATTAGTGCTAGAGAAAGATCATGGTGTTGGTTGCTATGATGACGAAAGTTCATGGGAAGTCCTCCGGGGCAACTAACCACGTATGCGTAAACTGCCAACGCCATATTGTCAACACATGACAGCTAAGCTAATAGCATGGCACAGCTAAGCTAAGCTAAACTAACAAGTTAGCGGTCTTTCATTGAAAGCCTATACTAAACCCTAACATCCAAAGCTAGTAGTTAGCATCCAGCGCCTGTTACTGTTAAATACAGATTGTGTTTGAACAAACTTTAAGCAATTTAACCCTATAACTTCTTAAACTTTAAACACCATTTTGTCTCTTATGCATTTTATTCAATCTCTTCAATCTTCTTCAATCTTCAATCTCCCTCTCCTTTATCTCATAACACAAATTACTGTCTCTCAATGAGCAATTGAGTTAAAGATAATTTAAGCAGAGTTTGGAGAGCTGATTAAAATGGATCTTTTCTTCCAATTTCATTTATTTCCACTTATTAATTTATTATCATAGCTGAACTACTTGATGATAATAATAAGTCTGAAACAGTGACATTTACAGAAAACTTGCGGCTGCCTCTCATTCTTATTTATTAGCTACCACCCATTAGTTTCCAGCTTATTTTTAATTACTTATTTTCTGTTTTATTTTATTTCACTTGTTTGTGTTGGGCACTGAGTTGATTCTGTTCTATGTGGAGGGGCCCCCACTCTAGACATAATCGACTCAATCTCCTGGGCATACAGAATAATATTTCATCATTGTGGAATTTTCAAATTGATAAAATACCTCCAATAAAATTCTGTTACACAATCACGATCAACGAGCACTAAGCCTCAATCAGGATCCCTGTTATTGCTTTTAAGCATAACGACAGTTGGTGGATTTTGTTAATTTAGTCTTTGTTTACTTTCCATTTCATTTTAAATTCTCTGTCTCCCTCTAACTATTCTCTCCCTACTGTTTACAGTCTAGAGACAAAACCCATGGAACCACCAATAATTCTGTGTAAAATATTTGTCATCAATAAGAGTCATCTTGAAATGTCAAATCATTAACCAAATTGTGTGTGTTCTCCATAGTCTTAACCTCACGCAACTACTCTCTTTGTGTTTATCAACGTAATCCAAATTCTGGCATCCAAATGCAGGCACGTCCAGAAATAAATTGCAGAGAGAAGTACCAGGTACCCTACCCCCTGAGCGTGCCTTTGAGGCATCTTTGGTAAACAGTTCGACTGTACCGCAGACTGAAAAAGAAAGAAACATTTAATTACACTTCACTAGTTGTTCATAGTCACTGAAAACAACACTTAGCTGTTACTACTCTTCATTTGTGTCCTCACAAATTGAAGACATCTAGCTGTAACACTACACCTAGGCCCTTAACCCCATGCATATCTGTGTCAGCTCTCTCTCCCTAGCCTTCCATTACAGTGTGACAACATGTGGATGCATGAAGACTGACCCCACAGCCCACTGGAAAGTCTTGAAGGCAATACTGAGTGACATGCTGGAAAAATTCACCAACTACCTGGCCCACAGCCGCATAGGCCAGATGAAACCGAGCAACAAGAATGGCATCCATCTGACACAGGAAGTAAACGACCTAAAGATGGTTGTGTCCTCCTTGAAGTCGCTACAACCATCTTCCTCCAAAACCTGCATCCCACGGTGAAATGTCATCTAGGAGTAACAGCTTGTACTTGCATGATGACAACTCAAGGCATTTCCAGTCTCAAGCTTTACCTCTCAAATCCAAGGGCTGGCATCAGAAGACATTTGGCATCACAGCAAAGCCAGGTTCTTCAGCATAGAGCGAAGTAAACTATGTGGCATTCAAGAGCGTGACCCCACACATTAGTGCCAGACTCATATGCACATCCAACCACTGGGAGAAACCGTGGAACAGACCATGTCCATCAAGCAGTCCAAAAGAAAGGACGACATGGGAACACAGACGGACACTTAAAGGCAACCGAAGACGAAAACCATTGCAAAACCATGCAGACATATACAGAACTGAGCCTGCACACGAACACAGAACTAAGTCTGTTCATGTACCAGATGAGCCACCTGCAGAAAACTCACCAGAACTGCTGAAGCTACTGACAGCATACTTCAAGCAGAATCCATCCAAGGCTGACCATAAAAAACATTTTATACTCCTCATGTCACAACCAATGACAGGAATACAGGTGCCAGGCACATCAGTAACTGACACGGCACCGGCTTATGGACCGAAAACTCATTATCCTCAAACACATCCTAATTCAACATGACAGAAACTCAGTCATAAAGTAGCTCATGAAAAGTTATATACAGATATAAAGAACTGTGTGAAAGACTTCTATGAACTGTGGCTTCATCAGCACCCACAGTCACCAAGAGGACCCAGATTAGCCAAGACACAAAGCGTCAATCTTCATATGGGTCCACCAAAACCAAGTCGACAGAAAAGAGCTCCAAAACCAGAAAAGGGGGGAGCTTGAAACAGTCTGACACAGTTTGAAATGGTCTGTCACAGTTTACAACAGTCTCACGTACAGGTAAAACAGTATGACATAGTTTGAACTGTTCTTACAACACACCTTAAATGCACCCAAAACACTATAGGCAAATGTCAAACCGTTTTCCTCATAGATAAAGCACCCAACAGTATTTTAAGGTTCTCAAACCCTAGCTACCCTACACTTAGTCCATACAAGGACTCCTCCTAATCTCCGACAGGAGCATTTCTGGAGAGAGTTTTATCGGCAGCTAGGGGCCTCCGATAGTCTTTTTTTCTGGATTCCATCCTCAGACTAATGGCCAGACTGAGCAGACCAATCAAGATCTAGAATGGATGCTTCATTGTCTCACTTCCCAGAATACTGTCTCCTGGAGTTTCCATCACTTGTGGATTGAGAATGCTCAAAATTCTCTGCCGGTGTCATCTACAGGTATGTCTCCCTTCCAGTCTAGACTTGGTTACCAACCTCCTTTGTTTCCTTCCCAGGAGCCAGAAAACGCTGTTCCCTCTGCCCTGGCCTTTGTTAGATGCTGCCCTCAAACCTGTGCACGTGCTCGGAGGGCTCTACTCCAGGCCTGGAACCACACCAAGGCCCGTGCTGATTTGAGCCGCTTGGCTCCACCGGTTTACATCATTGGCCAGAAGGTCTGGTTGTCCACCATAAACCTTCCACTCAACACCTCGACCCGCAAGCTATCGCCTAGGTTTGTGGGCCCCTTTATCATATCTAAGGTTTTGAGTCCAGCAGTGGTGCAGCTACAACTCCCTCCCTCCCTGGGTAGAGTCCATCTGATCTTCCACATTTCCTGTGCCAATCCCTATGTACATTCCCCCTAAATCCCTCCAAAAACCCCGCTTCTCAACATCTTGTGGTTGACGGAGCACCTGCCTATATGGTTTGACGGCTGCTGGATACCAATCAGAGGAGTTGGGGATTCCATTACCTGGTTGACTGGGAGAAATATGGTCCTGAGAAGAGATGTTGGGTCCCAGCTTGGGACATCCTGGATCCGTCCTTCATTGATGATTTCCATCTTCGTCACAGGTCGGTCCATCAGGAAGTGCCAGGACTTTTGAGCTTTCTGCTCTGCTGCCGTTGGTGTTCAATAAACTGTTGAATCGCTTATCCTGTTTGGGTCCTCATTATACTGGTTGTGACATTATGAGTCTGCATAATGTAGCCAATCCAGAACTCTTTAAAACTACATGCAGACTTCACATGTGATCATGTTGCAATTAATATATTTAAATGCGTAAATAACGCATGTCAAGTCAGACATTTTTCTGTATTTGCACAGAAAAGGCAATTCTGTATTTGCCCTGTTTTTGAACCACATAAAAACAAATATCATGATGCCAATTTTGTCACGTTCACTGTTGTCTTTTGTTTTTGTACTGTTATTTTGAAGTTTAGTTTAGTTCCTGCTTCCTGTTTTGGTTTTTGTAGTCCTTTGTAGTTTCTTTTATGCTGTCATGTTCCCTGTTGTCTTTTGTTTTTGTACCGTTATTTTGAAGTTTAATTTAGTTCCTGTTTCCTGTTTGGTTTTTGTAGTCCTCTGTAGTTTCTTTGTATCATTGGTGTTCCCCCGATTGGTTATCTTTCCCTGATTGTTTCCTCCAGGTGTCCCTCATTCCCTTGTTTGTTCCCTCCTGTATTTAAACCTGGTTCTTTGTTCAGTCTTTGTCGATTGTTGTTGAATGTTGCTGTTTTGTTCATGTTCACTGCTCTTGACTCCTTCCTGGTCGTTCGAGGTTTCCCAACCAGTGTTTGGCCCTCTATGTTCTCCCGTGTTTTAGTTTCCTTTTCCCATTGTGGCCCTTTTATTTTGTTCCTGTGTTGTATTTTTATTGTTTGCCCATTAATAAAGCCGTGTCTGGATCCTCACCTCTTGTCTGCCTTCTCCTGACTTCCCTATTCGTGACAAATTTGAGCCAAATACTTCAAACCAATTCTAACTCACAACTAAGCCTAGAACTAAATATAATTATATTTATATAAATAAATCAAGTATAATATATAATAATTTATAAATATATTGAGTGTAAAATAACAGAACAAATAAACATACACCCCAATTTTAAATATTTAGGACACTTTTTTTGAGCCCATTTTCCCAACAGCCTTACTTTGCAGTAATGTAAAGTTATTGCTCCCTTGTTTCATTGCCTATGCATTGTAGTAATATTTGTGCTTAGAATGTTTCCTTATTGTTCTTGTCTTGAATGGTACTTGAGCTTGTTTGCTCAGCTGAAGTTTGGTTGAAAGACCTAAAAGTCTTTAAATTAAGAGGGAAACAACTGTTGAAATTCTAATTGGGTAACCTTTTGCAACCATGCAACGATTGGGTTCCATCATGTGTATAGTGCACAGCAGGTTCAACATACTTTCCACTGTAATTGAAGGCTATGGAGAATGTGGGGTTGCCAGACACTCCATAGACTGAGGAAAGGAAAACATGAGGAATGTTTCCCATGAGGGCGGGAAGAAAGGAGAAGACACTGTCAAGGAGAGCAGTCATCTTCATTATCCAGCAACTCTGTTAGTGACAAAGCATGTAACTTTTACACGACAGCATGCTTCATCTACTGTGATCCCTCACAAGAGCCTAACCACTGGAATATTAACAAGGCTGCCTGACATCGCCCCATGGGGCCTGACTGCCTCTGTAAGTGGTGAGCAAATATTGCCCTGTCATTCCTGTAAAAGGGGCCATTGAGGCACTTTGCTTAGATAAAGAAAGTTGAAGTTGAATAAATTCTTACATGTCTGGAGATCACAGATGATCTAAGTGAAGGAAAATACCATGTGTTAAGTATGGGCTGTTAAAAAAGATAGCTTTAATATGGATATAGAAATGTTTATACTCAGATTATATTCTCTAGAATGCAGTGGAAAGAATGTCAAGACTGTCAAGAGGTGGAAATGGATCCCTACAACAGGTTAAGGACTTTGAAGTGAAAGTGTATTTAAATAAGCATTTATCAAGGTAGAAATTATAGAGAAAATTTAAAGAATGTTGGTGCTGCTTATTTTTTGACACAACGAAAGCAAATGGGGACTGAGGCTGTCAGTCCTTAACATTCTTCCTAAAATATTTTATGTTTCTTGGAACAAAGAATGTCATACAGGTATGGAACAACATGAGGGTGAGTGATGTTGACAGATTTATAATTTTCTGGGTAAACATATCCCTTCAGAGGAATATTTCACCCAAAAATATTGCTTCAAGTCACATGATTTTCTTTGGAACTCAAAAGGAAAGATTGTGTAGAATGTACTGGTAGCTGTTTTCCTTGCAGAAACAATAAGTGGGATCAGATTTTTCATTTTTGGTAGAATATTTACTTTTAACTCATGAGGAATCCTCCTCTAGGGAGGTCATGTCCACACTAAAGCGTGTTTGTTTGAAAACACATTGATTTTGCTTTGTTTATGCATCTCATCCGCACTGCAACAGTCGCCTTCGGCTTGCTCATTGGGTTTATCAATACAATTATTATTAATCATTTATTTTTATTCACAATTTACAATCATATTTCATCAAACTACACAATCATGCCTCTAAGTCTCTATAGATATTACAGTTTCATTTTCTGTTAATGCACGATTTTCTGTAAAGCTGTTTTGAAACGATGTGTTTTGTTAAAAGCGCTATAAAAATAAAAATTACTTCACTTGAATGCAACAGCATTTTCCTTCACCGAAATTATCAATATTGCCACATACTTTGGAAAAAGGAAAGTTAAGAAAACTGAAAGAAAATTAGCTTGTATGTGTTGTAAGGAAGATGTGGCGTGGGGACGTGGTCATGTGTCTGCGGGAGAGAGAGAGCGAGCGGTAAGGCTTGTCACCTGGTTCATAATTAACTCTAACACCTATATCTTGTTATAGTGATGTGGAGGGAGACATAAAAGGCACGTAGAGTGTCCAAAGATGGAGAGAGAGAGAAAGCACAACAGCTACGAAAGAGAGAGTGCTTTTCCATTTAGTTGTAAAGTGTGTGTAAAGAAGTGTGTATCGACGGTTACCATTGTGCGCGTGCGTGCGTGCGTGCGTGCGCGCGCGCGTGTAAATCTGCAAATTAAAAACCCTGACCTTGAACTTGCTTTGCTGTCTCCTGACTCCTCCATTGCCCCGAACAAAGAGCTTTTTACAGAAGACTTTTCTGTCCTTTCCAGGGACTAGTTCTACTCCTTTCGTGCCAATCACTGAAAGTCATAACATTAATGTTTATCTGATTATGATAATGTTCATGGTGCTTTTGCCTTTCTTACTGTAATTTATTACGAAGAGTTCGACTGTTCAACTTTGTTTTTTGTTTGAACTGTAACACCACAGTAACTTAATTGTTCTCATAAAGATCTTGCCTTGGCAGATCTATGCTATAATATGTCATGTGTTGTGCTTTTGCTAGGGGCGTTAGTGTTGGTGTGTGCTTGTATTCTGTTAGAAGACAAAGTGGACACTAGGGGTTGTGGTGACTCAGTGAATGACTGTTCTTGTTTTAGCCATTTATACATCTGCCCACAGACATGACCTCTCACAGTGGGGTCCATAAGGGACCTTCATATACACACTAACCACCCAGTGTGAAGTGTCAGTTTACTGATGTTGACTGGGCAATGGAGCCAACTGCTTGGTTTATCTCGGGTCAAGTATTCTGTAATGCATTGGCAGAGGAGGAGCAGATGAAGATGAGATGACGAAGATGATGTAGAACCCAAGTGCAGTTTAATAACGTAAAGTGAAATCCAAAAACATGAAAGTAACAAAACAAAACATAAACATGAACTTGACATGACATGACTATTACCATAACAAAACCGTGAATTAGAAGCAAAAACAACATTTAGAGACAGAAATATGAGGACTATAAATACACAGACTGGGTAAACAAGTTAACCAGATAACCAACTAAATAAGATATCAAGACTGAACTAACAGAACTAATAACAAGATAACAAGACAATGAACACATGAACCAATGATAACAGAACTGATAACAAGGCTAATAAACAAACCAATGAGAAGACAAGGCTAATGCACATGATAACAAGACAATTACTAAGCACCAATGAGAACAAAAACACATGAAACATGAAGGTCACATGACAAGATAAGGACGTCAAGGAAGAAACTGGAACTAAATTTTAAAATAAAAGACAGGAAATCAAAACATGACAAAATGAAATTGAACAAAGTCAGTAAGTGCACTATTTTTTACCTTGACCTTAAATTTTTTGCCTGATTTTGAAACTTTTAGTTTGTTTGTTTTTTGTTTTAAATCAAAGTGCGTAATGTTGTGATTCACCTCGGAGCTGGTTGGTTTGGTTCTCAGAAATGTTTGAATTCTATGCAGGATTTGATGAAATCCCTGAAAACTGCAGTTGCCAAGCCCCTTCTTAAAAAGGGCAATCTAGGGGGGCCTGGGTAGCTCAGTGAGTAAAGACGCCAACTACCACCCCTGAAGTTCATGAGTTCGAATCCCAGGGCGTGCTGAGTGATTCCAGCCAGGTCTCCTAAGCAATCAAATTGGCCCAATTGCTAGGGAGGGTAGAACAGTGGGGATTTCTTTAAGACTGCAAGGGAAGCTCAGCTTCCCCTATAATGTCAAAAAAATAATGGTCAAATATGTACTATTGTGTAAACAATTTATTGACTAAAAATGCGTTAGAACATGTTCATCTCGAAGACGAGTTCGTTCAGAATCAGCTACATTACATATAGCAGGTCGGCTGACTCGATTTACTTCTCATACATTCCCGTAGCGTCAGTGCATTCTTAATCTCGATTGGCTACTAGGACACTTTCCTGTCTGGTTTCTGACAAGATGGCACTCATTAAGATCCTTAAAGATATTCGGTTAAATAATGTTTCAGGCAAAATATCAGTGCTGGTTTTGTTAGATCTCAATGCTGCTTTTTACACTGTTGACCACAACATTCTCCTAAACAGATTGGAAAACTGGGAAGGGCTCTCTGCGAAGGTCCTCAGCTGGTTCAGGTCTTATCTAGAAGGGAGGGGTTTTTCTGTGAACACAGGCAATTAAGAATCTGAGTGGACATCCATGATGTGTGGATAGTCCCAAAAGGCTCAATTCTTGCACCGCTCTTGATCAACATGTATATGCTCCCACTAGGCCAAATTATGAAAAAGAACCAAATTGCATACCATAGCTATGCAGACGACACCCATATCTATCTAGCCCGATCGCCAAATGACCACAGTCCCATAGACTCTCTGTGCCAGAGCATTTATGAAATTAACAGTTGGATGTGCCAAAATTACTTCAGTTAAACAGCAAGACAGAGGTCATTCTGTTTGGCGACAAAGATGAAATTCCCAAGGTGAATACATACCTTGTCTCTAAGGGTCTAAAGACAAAATAATCAGGTAAGGAATCTTGATGTCATTTTGGAGTCACATCAAACCAATAACTAAATCAGCCTACTATCATCTAAAAAATATAGGCAGTATTAGATGTTTTGTATCCAGTCAAGACTTGGGTAAACTTCATGCGTTCATTGCAGTAGGGTGGACTATTGAAATGCACTCCTCACCGGCATCTCAAAAAGACCATTAGACACCTGCAGCTCATTGAGAATGTCGCTGCCAAAATTCTCACCCAAACCAAAAACATCTTCGCATATTATTCCAGTCCTTGGGTCTTTACAATGGCTTCGAGTTATATTTAGAGTTGATTTTTAAGTACTATTACTTGTTTATAAATCGCTCAATAGCCTAGAACTTAAATTCTTTTCAGATATGCTTGTTGAATATAAATCGAACAGACCTATCAGATCATTAGGATCAAGTCAGTTAGACATACAGAGGATTCACACAAAGCAAGGTGACAGTGTTAAGGAGGTGACCCTACCACAATAGGGTGGCTATTATGCCACCTGCAGCTGGAAACAGCTTCCAGAAGAAGTCAGGTGTGCTCCAAAAGTAGCCACATTCAAATCCAGTCTGAAAACACACCTGTTTAACTGTGCATTACCTGACTGAGCACTGTGCTGCACTTACTGATTGTACTGCATCATTTTATTTCTGTATTCTTTTTTCTTCATTTTAATATGTAAAATGCTTTGAATTGCCATTTGTGTATAAAATGTGCTATAAAAATTTGTGTTGTCAAAAGTACTGGTACTTCGGTACCAAGTCGATAGTAAAATCAAAATATGTAATGATTCCAGTGTTTCTGCAGTACTGGTAGTACCGAGCACCAACTCTATCCGGTACCAGCACGCAGCATGACTGACACACAGCTGCTTTAAAATGCTCACAGGCTTATTTTGAATGCATGATCTGTTAGTCCTTGTACACCAAAATGGACAATTAATCAAATTAAACACGTCCTAGTGTGATTTATTAAACTGCTAAAGGCTGCAATCTTACTGTGGACGAGCAGTGTACTTTAATCAGAAAGCTCAAACACTAGAAATCTGACAGTCATTGAGAATAATTCACATTGTACAAGATGACAGAGCAGAAAACTTATCCATTGTGAACCACGCAGCTGTAATGTCTGAACAAGCTCCCATCCACCAGAGGGAGCCCTTACCTGAATACTGAACTCTGTCTCTTCCTGTTTCCTGCCACATCAGTTCCTGCCATATCACTTCCTGTTTGCTCTGTATATAAGTCTTGTATTCACTCTCCCATATTGTGAAGTATTGCCAGTTATCTGTCTTGCCAAGCATTTGTTTCTCTGCCGTTGTTTCTGACTACTGTTATGACCATTGCTTACGTTTATTGGATTTATGTCTCTGGATTAATGTTTTGGATTTGATTGCCTGTGGACCAATTTACCTGTGTTTTGACCCAAGCCTATGACCTGACTACATTTAAAGAATACTGCCTGTATTATTTGTTGAAGCCTTCCAATATATATCTGCAAATGGAATCCACTCTGCCTACCTCAACATTACAGAATACTTTGCCTGGCTCAGATCCAGCGGATGTCTCCCAAATCCTTTCTACCATCAAATATCAGAATGAGGTACACCAAGGTCCATCATCTGCTAATGCTACAAGCCAGCAATGACCAGCTAACAGTTTATTCTGTCTCTTCCTGCACCACGCCATGATCCGGTAAGGTTTACTCTTCCCGATAAGTTTGATGGCTCTCCTGATAACTGTACTGGTTTCCTATAACTGTTTTCAATTTATTTCTCAAACCAACCTGATGTGTTTAACCAAGATATGTTGAAATGCTCATTCATCGTGACTTTACTAACTGGAAGGGCATTAGACTGGGCTACGGCTGTTTGGGATCATGATGCTCTTGTTCAACAGTCATTTTACAACAGTCATTTTACATCAGTAAATCTGCTTCTGACCACGCAATACAGTTTCGCACTCTTGCAGCACAGAGCGGATTAAATGACATTGTTGAAACACATCTTTCGCTCTAGTCTGTCAACCAAACTCCAGACAGAATTAGTATGCAGAGATAACTCTGTTGGTTTCTCTCAGTATGTTACTCTCGCTATCAGACTAGACAATCTTTTGCAATCGCAACCATGATTCAACACCACATCGCCATGTACCTACAACCTCAGTTCAATCACCAAGTCAGCAGCAAACTACAGAGACTATGCAAATAGAACAAATTGCAGGACAAGATGAACGTAGAAGACGTTTACTTAATAACCTCTGCTTCTACTGTGGTGAACCAGGTCATCACTGTTCTAACTGCTCTGCTAAACCTACTACCACCTTCACAACGTTATCGAGTGAGTCACATATCTAACCCTCTAACAATCAGTCAAGGCTTGTCACTACCCATCATTTTGTCCATAGCTAACCAAGAATATATTTTGTCAGCATTAATAGACTCCGGAGCTGCTGCCAATGTGATACATCAAGACTTTGTGAAGCAATTGAACATCCCCACAACCAAGTGTAAACCACCTATTCCTGTAACCACTGTCGATGATGGTCCCATTGGGAAAGGCCATATCACTCACCAAACTCTTCCTATAAAGTTGGTTTGCTTCACATTGAAGAAATGAATGTAAATAACTCTGTCATTTTTTTTAAATGCGAAACCCAGTTATTCTCGGATATCCATGTTATCTGCTCCCAAACCTCAGTTTTCATGTAAGAACAAGGACTTAATCCATTGGTCGCTTCACTATCTTCACCATTGTTTTGAACTGCCACCCAAGTTTACTGTCTGCACATCTCACCAAGAACCTCCCTTCATTGCCAAACAATGTCCCCAATGAGTATGCTGACTTGGCAGAGGTTTTTAGTGAAGAGAGGGCCACCCAGTTACCTCCTCATCGATCCTGTGCCTGTGCCATCCATCTTCCAAACACTTCTCCACCCAAGAGCCGTGTTTGCCCATTGTCCATCCATGAGACCAAGGCCATGGAGGAGTACATTGATGAGGCCCTATCTTATGGATTTATTAGACCATCTACTTCTCCTGCTGCTTCCAGATTCTTCTTTGTTTGCAAAAAAAGATGCCGGTTTAAGACCTTGTATTGACTATCGTGCACTCGATGCAATTACTGTCATACTGTCAAAAATTGTCATCCACTACTACTCATTCCTTCTCTGAAACAATTATGAGAGGCCAAATACTTCATTAAACTGAACCTCAGGTCTGCTTACAACCTCATCAGAATATGAGAGGGTGATGAATGGAAGACACTACGAATACTTGGTAATGCTGTATAGATTATCCAACTCACCTTCCGTCTTCCAATCTTTCATCAATGAGGTCTTCAAGGATCTCCTATATCAATATGTGATTGCCTACATGGACAAGACCCTAATCTATTCACAGTCTTGAGGACCATATCTATCAAGTCTGAAACGTCTTGTCACGTCTACTCCAAAACAATCTTTTTGTCAAAGCAGAGAAGTGTGAATTTCGTGTCTTTCCACCACATTCCTAGGTTACAATATTAGCCACTCTAGAGTGGAGATGGATATCGTAAAGGTCAAAGCTATCATTGACTGGCCCACACCCACCACGGTAAAGAATTTGCAACAATTTCTACCGCAGATTAATTTGTAACTACTGCACATTTGCTGCACCTATCACTTCTCTCCAACCTCTTCCCAATCCTGTAAAATTAGCCTAAAACGCCTAATCAAGGCATACCCAAAGTAAATTTAAAGCTGTTCTTGAACCTTTTAGAGTACATGCATGGTTTTGGTCACATTTGAAAGGTGACACTCTGAAGTTGTTTCCCCAGCAGTCAGAATTATTGTAAGTACTTCTGATTTCGAGTAATAGGAGTTAGAACACAATGAAATAGAAGTTTGTTTTTCTGCCTGAATTTTCTATTTTATTTTATTTTTGTTGCATACAGATGCCTGCAGATGACTATAACTTGTAGCTAGAACACAATGGGATCACAGCATGAAGCCTTACCTTGTCCAAGTTCAAATTTTATAACCATACCATAAACAATTAATATTTTACACATGTTTTTCTAAGGGTACACCCAGGCATTTTACAAAAGTAAAATTTGGTAACCATGGACGTATACCTAGGACAAAAAGGTTACTACTTTTGAACGCTTCAACGTACAGTCATAATTTTGGGCTCTAATGAAAGATGACACTTTCCAGAACCACTATTAGTTTTGCTGACACAGAGTAACTGATGCATAAACGCATTAGTGCCTTTTCCCTTCTTGAAACTAAACGTTGTGCATATAAAAGTCAAAATTAGTGCTATGGTGGAAAATTTGTTTTATATAAAAAATACACCACAAACTATTTACATGAATTTTTACACAAAGTAATTACAAACAATTATACAATTTTACATGTTTCTAGCAACATGCCAGTCATTGTAGCGGTCACGTTTGAGTACAAAGGCGATACGGGTCTGGCTGTGGAGTGGAACCCCAACTCTGCCAGCTCCTCAGCAAGAGTCTCTCTGAAAGCCTTCTGGTTCATAGGGACCTCTCCTTTACATGGGGCTCCTCTCTTGATGAGGTGCTGTCCTGCTGCTCCACTCTGTGGCCGCTTGCTGAGTGGGGGAGAAGTATCCGGCTCCCAATCGCTATCCGATTCATCAGATAATTGCCTATAGTGAAAATAAAGAAATAAATATCATTTACAAAGCTAGACAACACTTTTCCATCTTTTCTGTATTCTATCTATATATTTCTTTTAGAGTGTGTAAATCTGTATTATTGTATGTATATTTACTCTATACTATACCAATGTACTATGGAACAAAGAGATCCACACACCTCCCCCAAAACTTCAGCATTGTAACAAAGAGACAAACAAACACAACATATATTCTTATTGCAACTTATTTATATAGATATATATCTATAAATATTTACAGTAAATGTACAAAACACCTATTTAGCATGTCACTAGATCTGAAATAAACAATGAACTAAAACCTCACACACGCACAAACCAATATAAAAAACTCTCACAAACAGTTCAAACACTCCCTGAGGAAACACACGACAAAGGGTAATTACAAAATGTGTATTCATTATTCAAACTAAAGCTTATTTATGTGGAATATACAGTAATATATGTTACAAAACACTTTTCCAGTGCAATGTCTCATCCCTCCATAATAATTTCCTCTGCCTCTGAATCATCTGTATTGTTTTCAGAAATTTCATCTCCAGACTCCTCGTTTTCACAGCGAATGCCTTCTTATATCACACACACTTCAGCTTTTACGCACAGATGCGCAAAACACTCAGTAATGGCAAGACAACTTTGAGCACACATATTACAGAACCATGTTCTAATCTTCCCACTAAAGCCGCATATCACTGTTTTCAGAATTTCATTGGCTATACGATACGCCAGTTATCCGCAAACTTGTGCCATAATTGGCTTGATCTTTACACAAAGGAAAGGGGGGAGGCCCTTACATTCGACACAGACTGTGGTTGGCTATTGAAGGCTTTGGACAGGACATGGAAGCTCATATTGGGTCAAATGAGGTGTCAATCGAAAGGTCAGAGTGCAGCATCCATTTTGATACCGGATATAGGAAATGTTTACATCTGAACTGAAGTTATTACCGATAATATGTGAAAGATTGGGCACTGCAGCCGGGTACTTTGAAATGATGCAACAAAAGTCCGTGGGTATTTATTGATGTAATGTGATTTGGACAAAAAATCGTACTTGATTTGATCGTTTGGACATTTGGCAATGTAACAACACCGTTTTTGTCGGGAAGTTATGGATCAGTGGACCACTATGAGGCTTCATAGGTGAGTTGCCTAAATTTTGTTTTGTTTATGTGGTGGTGGTCTGACAAAGATATAGATTGTACCTGCTGTTGTGATTGTATCTTAAAATGGTTTATATCAATAGAAAATCAATAAATGGAGCTTTCCAAAGATGTGTGGCATGTGTACCAATGTACACAGCAGTTGTGTACATCACATAGTTATTTTTGTAACATTCAGAGGCCTGCCCGTGTATGTTACAGTCAAGGGGAAAGCTAAGGAAAACCCAAGAAGTTGGCATGGACAAAAGCAGCATCAACCATCCTCAATGGACCAAGTCCAGTTTTACCTCTGCTCCTATTCTCAAGCATCCCGACCCTCCACTTTCCTTCATCATAGAGGTCGAAGCCACTGATACTGGAATTGGTGCAGTCCTTTCCCAACGTCATGGAAACCCAGGCAAACTACACCCTTGGGCATTCTTCTCCCGGAAATGAACATCAGCAGAGCGCAATTACGACATCGGGAACAAGGAGTTACTGTCTATCAAGGCCACTCTAGAGGAGTGGAGGCACTGGATAGAGGGCGCCCTGCATTTCTTTTAAGTCATCAACTATCACAAGAATCTAGAATATATCAAGGAGGCCAAGAGATTGAATCCACGCCAGGCCAGATGGGCACTCGTCAGTTGGTTCGATTTCACGGTCACATATCGCCCAGAGAGTAAGAATGGTAAAGCCGATGCTCTGTCATGCATCTATGAATCTGTTGAGACAAAAATTAGTCCAGAGGGAATTTTACCTTCATCTATCATCATTGCACCCATATGGTGGGCGATCATGAAGGAGATTCAACACGTTCAAAAAGAAGAACTTTCCCTCCCGAGTGTCCCACTGGCAAGGTGTACGTTCCTTCTAGTCTACGCAACCTAATTATTCAATGGGTTTACACATCACTCACCTCTGGACACCCTGAAATTAACCATATGAACACTTTAGTCAGGAACTCCTTCTGGTGGCCAACAATTTCCTCTGATGTCAAGAACTATGTAAGTGCCTATCAGACCTGTAAACAATCCCGAACACCACAGCTACCTGCAGGACTGTTAGAACCACTACCCATCCCTCAGTGACCCTGGTCCCACTTATCTATTGATTTCATCACTGATCTGCCTAAATCCCAAGGATCCCACCTCATTATGGTCATCATTGATTGCTTCATTAAGTCATGCCATCTTATACCATTGAAGGGTCTTCCCACTGCCATTGGAAACTACTCTGGTTTTTCGAATTTATGGATTAACTGATGACATAGTCATGGATCGAGGACCACAGCTCACTTCAAGAGTATGGAGTACTATGGAAGTACCTGCTGTAGACGACTGGATTAGAAGTGAGCAAGTCTGGAACAGTGCTCATGTCCGTCTTCAAATAGTCATTCGTTCTCAGTAGATCCACACTGACCGACGCCCTCATCCTAAGTATCAACCACCAGGTCAAATGATGTGGCTTTCTTATTGGGGACCAACGCCTGAAACTCCCCTGCAAAAAGCTAAGCCTCAGGTATGTATGTCCTTTCAAGATCTTACGTCAAGTCAATCCTGTCACATACTGTTTAGAATTGCCTGCCACTTACCGTATTCAGCTAAAGAGTTGCAAAAAACATAAAAATAATAATAAAATAATTAAAAAAATATATATATATATATATATTTTTTTTTTGAGACCTCTAACAAAGAACCTCCTT
Organism: Xyrauchen texanus; assembly: GCF_025860055.1. Lineage (NCBI taxonomy): Eukaryota > Metazoa > Chordata > Actinopteri > Cypriniformes > Catostomidae > Xyrauchen > Xyrauchen texanus. Next base: position 24,603,277 of record NC_068306.1, on the reverse strand, counting down.
GTGCCCCCTTTTGTAAGCCCTCCTTACATTAGGCCCTTATGCGTTGCATAATTTGCATATGTTTTTTGCAACTCTCCAGCTGAATACTACTCCCTTAAATTCAGTATTTTTCTTGTTACTGGGCTCTTGGATTAAATTAATCATGGCTGATTGTGAATAGCAAATTTCTACAAATTTCTAAATTTCTGGCATCTGTAACTGAAAGCTATTGATTTTCACTGATCCTGCATCCACACCACTAGGTGTCACTGCAAGCAAAAAGTTAGTTAACAAAAAGATTTAATTTCCATATGAAAAGGAGATATATATATATATATTAGAACAAAGTGTAATATAAAGTTCACAGCTGGTTGGGATGAATTAATAGCAGCATAATAATTACTAAACATTTATTTATGTGTATATTTATATATTGTAACACCCCTCACAGGAAGTAGGACAGGAAACAAGTCCTCACTGCAAGGTAAGCCTTTAATGCCCGTTGTCTTTTCAACACTTTACAATCACACACAATATAACACAAGCACACTGGGTTAGCTTGTCATCTCCTTTTTCCCTGGAGGCCCTCTGGCTGCCCTTTTATGCCACTCTCCCCGTGCTCACTGAAATTAGAGACAGGTGTTAGACATAATTTAGCTCAGGTGTAAGCGCCCTTACCGCTTTTCTCTCCCGGACGGGCACTTGTTCTCCTTCTTGCTTCATAATCACCTTATTTAGTTTTTTTCTTGCACTATACTGCTGGTGATTTTGGTAATTTATCAATGAGTGTGACATTCAGTAGCCTATAGAATTTAGTAAATGTTGTTTTAAAATAAAATACTACTACCAATGTTTCTGTCCTCTCATATATGTATTTAAAGCAGTGATGAATTTTCAGGGTCAGCAAAGCCTTCTCTGCCTGCCTAACATGCCTAGTAAATAAATATTTTTTTTCATTCTCATTAACCTTTTTGCCTAATGTATTTTTAATCGTTTTCCACAATTAATTAATCTACAAACGAATAGGGAAAAACAAAAAAGTTTATGCACTTAGAATTTGACACTTGTTTCAAATCGTTAGTCAAAGCAGCATATGACTTTGAGCTCCAACTGTTAGGCCTTCAGAATTTCCACTGAATCCCTCAAGAGTGCAAATGAATGGGCATCTACTGTCAGATTTATCAGCCAATCAGATCGATTTATTTGTTCTTGGTGGGTGTGGTCTTTCAAGTCCCAGTCAATGGTTGTAAGAAATATCACCGAACTGGAGGTGTCAGAATGAACAGCATGTAATGGCATACTACCACCTTACTCTCTGACATAGCAGAAGTAGTAAGAGTAGTATATGAAGTATGCAGCTGCGAATGCAGCCCATGAAATACATGTAACCATTGTCACGTTGTGAGTCTGGCCAATCGTGAATAACCTGTGTCCTCATCAGAGCATGCGCAGCTTCTCTGAAGCAACTCCAGCGGCTGCACCAGCCGGCTGCTCTCTAATTGATCTCGCAGTACTTTGATGGCATAAGTAACTGTGGCACCGGTTCAAGTAGCACAACATTTCTAACCAACATGCACTGCTTTAAGTCCAGCACCAATCGGCCCGTGCAGCGCTTCATGATTTTTCAGAAAGCAGAAAGTGTCCAAATATATTTGGAATGGTATGCCTATATGTACATTACTGTATACAGCATTCATATGTGTGTTGGTTAAATCCTTATGTTTGAAAGGAGATTACTAAAGCAAAACCGACCATGTGGCTATAGTTCACTGATGAAAAAATCCCATGAGGAGAGTCATATGTGACTGTGTCGGTGTAACTGTGGCACCGGTTCAAGTTGCACAATTTCTAACCAATATGCACTGCTTTAAATCCAGCACCAATCTGCCCGTGCAGCGCTTCATGAAGTCGAACACGCTAAGACTTGAACAAAGATTCGTTCATTTTGTTGAATGAGTTTCAAAGATCCAAGTCAGTAAAATTATCTGATCTTCCCATCAGTACTTCCTTTCCTAATTTCCTTGCTCCACCTTCTTAGGAAATGAGGAAAAGGTGGAAGGAAAGGAAACTATGACAGAGGTATGGAAGTAAGATGTTTTGTAAAATGGAATGTCCTGCTCACTCACACATCACTTCAGCGTGCCGCAGCATTACATCAGAACACTTTCCATTATATTGTTGAAACTTGATACATTTATATTTTCATTATAAAACCTAATAACACAAGATGCACAGTTAAAGTATGTGACAATTGTAGTTTATTTAAACTGCAAATATGAAGCATGAATTAAAACTGTTGTGTCAGATGTGAAGAGGAGAATTTGCAGTGCTTCAGGTGTCCTTTTTTACTATTAATCTCCAATTTCAAAACAATTATTTAAATATTGATCTGTTTCAAACTCACACCTATTATACAGCTTCTGAAGATATAGATTTAACCACTGGAGTCTTATGAATTACTTTTAAGTTGCCTTTATTTTCTTTTAGAAGCTTCGAATTTTTGGTACCTGTTTACTTGCATTAACGGACATACAGAGCTGAAATATTCTTTAAAAAGTCTTTGAGTTCAGCAGAAGAAAGAACATCATACATATTTTTGTGTGAACTGTCCAATTAAAGGTGCACTCAGCAATTCCTGAGAAACACTGTTGATATTTGAACTCAACTGCCAAAATAAACCCACCACTCCCTTCAGTGCTCATTTGGAACCCCCCATATTCAGTAAGTTGCTTCTGCTAAGATAACTTGCAGAGAAGATGAGACGGTTTTACGCACACCAGCTTCAGACACTCACAATTCTCCTGCTACTAAATCTAACATCACAACAACAGTGTATATGGGTTCTGTGATACATAGCAAATTTTATGTTACCCACCAACTGAGAAGAAAAAGAGCATCTTCTGAATTCACCATCAAGCCTTTTACCTCTCAAAGGTCTCTCAACAGCTGAAAATTCTCGTAGATGTTGACGCTGTTCCTAGCCTGTGGACAAGGAGGAAGCGAGAACCAGCTTGTCAATATAAATACGTTTTAATAATAAACTGAACGAAAAACACACAAACATAACCACAGAGCAGCTCCATGTCAGGCTGACTGGGGACCGGGCGTGCGTTGTTCCAGCCCGGCCCCGCCCTCCTCCACTCTACACTCCTATAAAGCATGAACAATTGTAATATAATGTAAGGGCAAATTCTGCTTCATGTTGCTGTTTGAATGACATGTTCCTCTCTCAACTACCACCCATGAACAACCCACACCTGATGCTGATGCCTCATTCAACACCATTGTATCCTCATTGTTTAAGTATCCCTGCACTGATCTGTGCTGTCCTTGGTACAGAAAGTACTTGCATTTCACCATGAGTCACAGGCAGCACGTATTCTCATAGTTGTCTCATAGTGACTGGGATGGGAGATGACAGAGAAAGCTTTACCTATCTTATTTGGCTCCTCCATGCCCAGGGTGAGTCACAGAACTCCCCCACCCTGTACTAGACTATCTCTGGTTGTGTACTAAGGAGGTGTTGAAATGAATATGCTCATTAGACCTACAGAGATGAATCACAACAATGAATCAAACTGTCTTTCTGATCGTACAGTTGAAGAATGGCAACCCGCTTGTTCCTTGTTGTTGCTATGGTTTCCAGATCTTTCATCGGAGTGTATTGAGTGTGACTCCCTGCTTGTTAAATTGGTGGGGGGTCAGATCCTCTGCTGACTAGAGTAGGCCCTATTTAATACTAGTTGCATAGGACTAATAAACAGATTGAGTACTTTTTTTAACTTTAAATCTCCACTTTCACTTTTACATCTGAAAGTCACATGTGGTGCCTGTTTAGTTTCACTTGTTTCACATGTGAAAGTGGAGAGTTTGAGTAAAAAAGGACTTATATTAATAATTTTATCAATATGAATAAAAAATTAATAAAAGGAAATATTATTCTGTTTCTCACCCACACCTATCATATCTCTTCTGAAGTAATAGATTTAACTACTAGGGTCATATGGATTACTTTTATGTTTCTCTTATGTGAATTTTGGAGCTACACATTTCTGATCACATTAACTTGCATAGTATGGACCTACTAAGCTGAGATATTCTTCTAAAAACCTTTGTTTGTGTTCTGCCAAAGTAAGAAAGTCACACACATCTGGGATGGCATTTGGGTGAGTAAATGTAGAGAGAATTTTAATTTTTGGGTGAATTATCCCTTTAAAGACTCGCTTGATGAAACTTATTTCTGAGAATTCTTTCTTTCCAATAATATGCCCTTGAATTCACAATATAGACATTTGTGAGTAATGATATGCTGCATTAAACATACATCAGCAGAAGGCTCCGAAAAATCAGTGGTAGTATGTTTAGTTACTGTTTATCTCAGTTCCATAAATATAAAAGCAAAAATACCTGCCAGATGTCTAAATCATTGCTTTTAATGTTTGTTTGTTTTTGTTGTTTTTTTTCAGAAAGCAGAAAGTGTCCAAATATTTTTGTAACTATGGTATGTCTATATGTACATTACTGTATACAGCATTCATATGTGTGTTGGTTAAATCCTTATGTTTGAAAGGAGATTACTAAAGCAAAACAGACCATGTGGCTATAGTGCACTGATGAAAAAATCCCATGAGGAGAGTCATATGATGTGAAAAACAATAGTAATCCAAGAGCCTTCATTCTTTGCCTCTCACCTGTAACCTGGGGTTCACACCTGCATGTAAAATACATGGCAGTCTGTGGGGAGAGGCCTCCATGGTTTTATCCAGAGAAGTGCCTCTAGCGGGACTGGATTGCATAGCAACTTTTGTTAGTTTCAGCATCTCCTGTTTGTGGTGTGACACAAGAGTGCAAGATCACTCTATAATAGAAACTGAACAGAGATATAGTTCATGTCATGTGTTTTGTGTGTTTGCTGTATGGCTGCTGAATTTATTAAAAGCTTGATTGTAATCATTGTAAGTCCTGATGTTATCTGTAATGGTCTTGATTTGTATTCAGATATCAAGTAGAAGGTGTTTTCTTCGCTTCTTGTATTTGATGGAGCATTTCAAGTAATTATGCTCTCAGATCCAGTGGTGGGGGTTTGGGGGATTAAACTACGGTGGCCCAGTATTGCACAACACAACGAAATTCAAAAAGCAAACATAAGTTCACAACACAACGGAAACAAGCCACAACACAACGCAAAAAAGCCGCAACACAACGGAAACAAGCCACAACACAACGCAAAAAAGCCGCAACACAACGGAAACAAGCCACAACACAACGAAATAGCCACAACACAGCGGAATAGCCACAACACAACGGAAATGATCCCGACCACTAGGGGGCAGCGTCGGCACTAAAAAGCTGATATTTCCTCAGGAGATTTTATTTTAAAATTATTATATAGGCATAAAGGCGCACACATTCATTTTGACTGTCTGATCAGCCTCACGTTCTGTTCCTGTCAATCATACACAAGGTGTCAACCAATTATACGGCATGGGGGAGGGGCCGAGCCATCACACACTCACACACACACACACACACACACAGCGTCAAACTCAGAGGAGAGGAGAGGAAAAACACATGTGAAAACAAAGCAAAAGCAGGAAAATGAGTCGGAAGCACAGCAACATTTGGAACCACTTTAATGATGTGGACAATGTTAAAGCACAGTGTAGAATTTGCCAAAAAAAAATTCTACGCACAACCTACACCGGCATATGCGAACTGTGCACCCAACTGTGAAGCTAGCGGAGCTTCGAGAAACAGCTTTTTCTTTAATATGGGTTCTGTTATGTTCAGATTGTTTTTGTTTTGAATGTTGTTTCTATACATTAAAAAGTTCTAATTCAAATGCTTAATAGTATTATTTTTTTCATAACAAATCAATGCATTTTTAAAGAAATTGTGAGACATTGCAAGTATGATTTCATTTAATAATTGAATTAGAATTGTTTTCACACCTATCATAGAGAAAACATTTTTTTTTTTAAAGAGCCGTTTGTGAGCCAAAAGAGCCGGCTCTTTTCAGTGAGCTGTGCCAAACGAGCCGACTCACGAAAAAGAGCCGGATTGCCCATCACTAATCCAGACCGCCAGCGATAACGCATGGGAGATTGAGAGCAATTTACCGTTTCCGGAGACCACCTGTCCCCCTAGTGGTCGGGAGCATTTCCGTTGTGTTGTGGCTATTTCGTTGTGTTGTGGCTTGTTTCCGTTGTGTTGCGGCTTTTTGCGTTGTGTTGTGGCTTGTTTCCGTTGTGTTGTGAACTTATGTTTGCTTTTTGAATTTCGTTGTGTTGTGCACTACTGGGCCACCGTATTAAACCTCTGGGAAATTTTTCCAAGCCCCTAATCTTTCATAGGTACACTTAAGAAAAATGGTTCTAAATAGTACCAAATAAGGGTTATTTTATGCTGCCTGAATGAGACTTTTGGACTGTCAAAGTGCTGGCACCCCTGTACTTCAATTATAAGGACCTGACAGAGCTCTATATTCTTATAGAAATATTTATTTGTGTTCTACTGAAGAAACAAAGTCGTAAACATCTGGGATGGCATCAAGGAAAGTGAATAATGAATAAGTGAAAAACTCACATAATCTGATTTAGGCAGGCATATGCTGTTATCAGAGCAGGCCTACCTGGGGTGGGATGGATACCTGAAATCACAATAAAAATCCAAAATTACCCCCTTTTTCAGAACATTATGTCAGTATTTTAAAGAAAATGACAGCTCACCTCTTGAGTTGGTAAATTGCATTTAAATTGAAATCTAGTAGAGATCTAAAAAATAAAAAAGAGCCAATCTTATGGCTAGTAAACCACCAGTTACAAGTTAAAATGGAAGTTCTTAATATGGACGTGCTCAACATTTTACAAAAACTTACCCATGTGTTGTGCTGCCTTTATCAAGCAGTGACAAAAGTGTCTGTTGTCTGATACAGGCATAGTTTCATTCATTCAGTGATTATTATTTAGAGGTTATAAGCACTATAGTTGGTCCGTCAGTCTCATCCCCTGCAGAGAGAGATAAACGGATGTCATGAGCTCTAGGCTGTATGATCATGAATTCCCTTCAATGTTATTAAAGGTGCTATATGTAACAATTTTCATGTAACATTTTAACTTTTTTGTCAATATGTGAACGGCTTGTAATGCAGCTTAAAAAATGAGACCTTCCCGACTTTCTAGGTTGCCTTTTAAAGCCTGTAGACTGATTTTCATGTGAAGGGAACGGGTCGCCTTTGCGGGAAAATCCACAGGATGTGACATTTATGCGCGCACCCGGGAACCTTGCCTCAGTACGTCTTCTGCTATTCAACAGCGACAATTGTCTGCAACACTAGGTAACATTTTCGTAGAGATAGAATCCAGCAAACGTCCGGCTCCCAGCACAACACCGACTCCTACACACAACAAAGCCACAAAAAAAAATTTATCTACTGAATCCCATCTGGCTAAGCGGGAACGTGATCGTGTTCGAGCGAAAACTAGAGTGAACATCAGAAGGGCAGTTGATTCCTGGAGGGACCTTCGTTTGGTTTTGGGGATCAAAACCAACCCTGAATTGGCGTTCTTCTTATTGAACAGGTAAGCTTAAGTGGTGTGGGCAGTAAGCTTTGCACCCTGTTGGCTTTTGAACGCACTTCAACTAGATACAATTAACTCCACCCAGACCAAACCCCCTCATTAGCTGAGCTTATATAAAGCACCTGTGTCATCATGGCTGTCTCTTGGCTTTGTCTCTGCCTTTTGGTTGCCACATGGGACTATCTTTGTGACTTTTAGGTAGGTAAATTGCGTTAAGTCTGTTTATATTTTCAAGGTGTTTTTAAATATTGAGTTGTACATTTTGCTGCAGTCTGCTACCTGCCTGAGGGTTGTCTGCCTGGGCTTGGAAGGGATTCCAAGCTCCCCTGCCTGGAATGGTGTGATGAACTCTCCCTTAGCATACTAAGTACATTTGAGTGAAGGTTGTCAGCTGCTGTTTTGCCTTAGTTTAGTTGTCTTTGGATTTTAATTGTTTTAGTAGATCTTTGTTAGTGCCTCCCTGTTTGGTTTGCTTGTATTTTAGGTTATCAACTGGTTTATTGTTTTTTTTTTTTGGTTTTGTTAATAATTTTTCTTTTCAGTGGAGCGAGTAGCCAGCTTGCGGAGAGACTAGGCACATTAGTGAGGTTCCCTTCACAGAATGTAGTGATAACTGCACGGTGACACGTTTTGCAGTGACTGGCAATTGCAGTGGGCACATGCAGTGGGTAAGTTTGTGCATCCCTGGAAAACCCACTTAGTAGACTGTCTCTCCACAGCTGGCCCCTGCCCACTTTCCCCTCCTTTTCTTTTGAGTAATTTAAGCCATAACTGGGAGTATATTCACGAGCGTGAGCACAAGCAACAGTTAGCTGGCTGCAGTTCACTTAACGGCCACACGTGTCATTAATAACAAGGGTTTCTGAATCTTACAAACTGCACCTTTAAATATATTTGCAAAAAATAACTGGATAGAGGTTTTTATTGGACTATGTAGGGATACATTTCTAAATCTAAAGGTTAAACATCTCTGAGTAAAGTAACTTATAATTATTAAATGCGTAGAGGACAATGTTGCAATGAGAACATATTTTGCATAATGTAAATGTAAAGTAATGCATGTAAATGCTAAAAATAGTAACAGCTTGTGGAAAGTTTCTGCATACAGATTTTTAACATTAATGAGCTGAGAAAATGTGATCTCCCCAACACGAACAGTTACAGCCATAGCCTGTGCCGTGCACAGAATGGGGCAGCAGGTGCTGCGATATGGTTCTGAATAGAACTACTAATGTCTGTAAAGAACTTTTTGAAGAACCATCTTTTTTCTTTTTTTCTTTTTTTTTTTTGGACATGTAGGCTACCCCCGGACAGACTCCAAATACCCATGTCAAACAAACTAAGTAAAGCTTTAATTATCTTACTCAACTATATTGTATCACACCCCTTTTAATAGGCTATGACAATGCTCCCAATGGTGTCATAGCGATGTTTACCCTGCTGTTGCACATCTGACTTGTTCCAGGCAGAAGGTGTTTAAATTCAATGTGATTTTACACCAGTTTCATTATCACTGCCTATTTTAAATGGCTCATAGAGAAAGAGAGGCCTTTGACAATCTCACACAAATTTGGGTATCTGCAACTTCTGTTCCAATCCCTAGAGTCTTGTGTGGTAACTAGCAATGAATGTAGCCTGCTAAGCATCATGTAACTGAGTGGAACCTTTTGAAAACTTCTTAAATCGTTAGAATGATTTTAAAGGATCCTTTAGTATTAATTTGGACAACCCCAATAAGACTATTGACAGTCCTATAATTTAAATGTAATGGGAAAATATAATGTTCTTTTTTTTAACCTATAAGACAATTTATGAGAATTGTCTTATAACAATCAATAAATTGTTAATGGATTTTAGTCTAGGATAAATCATGTGAAATGGCTCTCCCTATGGTGTTCTATTAGCTACAGCCATTCACCATGATTCCTTTACTGCCAGTCAGTAATTAAAATAATTTGGCATTGAGCTTGCATATTCTCTTGAATGTAGAAGCATACCTTCTAAGAAATTATACTCTAAGAATATTTCTCGGCATGTGCCACTTTAAAAAGAATACACATTGCTGATGTTTAGTCACTTGAGACGGTGCTAATTAGCTTGTGCCACATGCAATATTAATACACTGACAAAACTGAATATTAATGTTAAAATCTATCGACGCTAATGCATTAGTCATCCATGGAATCTTTGGCTGACATACATTTTCAGGACACAAGAAAACTAAAACCATCTGTATAACGTAAACACTTTGTTTTAACCTGTGGGTCATGGGGCACAAGATCACTACATTTGATAGTGGTGGGGGGGATTCATTCAAGTCAATTCAAGTCAAGTGGTTTTTATTGTCGTTCAACCATATACAGTTAGTACAGTAGACAGTGAAACGAGATCATGTTCCTCCAGGACCATGGTGCTACATAAAACATCATAGGACAAACAAAGAACCACATGAGACACAGACTAAATAACATACCTATATAAAGTGCACATGCAAACATGGGCAAAAAGTATGGGACAGTACAATAAATTACTAAAAATTAACAGGACAATAGGCACAGTGAGAGACAGTGCAGCGCCGACCAGTACACAGTAGTGCAAAAAGGTGACGGTTTATAAAAATGTCAAATGTAAACATAACATACTATGAGATGTTTTCTATGCACATAGCAGTTATTGAGGTAGCAGCCAGGTAAGTCAGTCCTTTCAGTTGTGTTGGTTATATGTTTTTGCCAGTAGATAGAAAATATACCAATTTGTCACCATGTCATGAGTCCTTGGTAATGAGTAATTTCACAGATTCATTCAAAAACACTCGACTGAAACAATGGAAGTGAACGAGAATTCAAGGATCAAATCCAAAACACTTATTCGAACAGACCAAACACTACTAGTGTTTTAGCCAAACAGTCAATGACAGAAGTATGACAAACAGTAGGCCTACATACAATGGGGGGGGAAAAAATAATGTGCATCATGCTAAATAGCAAACAATGCCTGCAGTGTGTTTTATGATCCAAGGTGTTTGAGATGACAGCTTAAAACCTGTGAATCTATTAAGACACTTACAAAGACAAACCGGTTGACTTTTTCAGTAAGGGTTGAAAACCAAAAACTAACAATCTAACCATGCCGCATATTTTATTGTTTAAATTTTTTTGTACGTTTATTGAAAGAGGAGGATGATTCACTGCTGTGTAGGGGGTATCGGACCAGAGACTGCCACAATGTGCTCTCAGAAACAGGCTCAACCCTCACAGTGAATGTGGAAAATAAATTCTGCATCATTGCCTTAGAGCATGATGAGGATGATGATTACTACTACTAGTATTGTTTTATTTCTATTTATTGTTCAAAATCTCATGTGCACAGAGCCAGTCAGTGAAGTAAATGCAAGTGTCAAGTCGATCGCTAGATGGCAGTGAACTACCAGAGATATTATCTTCAGTGTCTTGTTCTGAGTTTACAAGTCTTAGGACTCAGTATCTAGAAATTAATAATTCAGCGATGTTTTCAATTCATTCTTCATCTATTATTTATTAAAAATAGTAATGCCGATATACAAAGAAATGCACTGTATGTTTGCCAAGAAATACTGTTTTTGACACTATTGTGAATCTATTACTACAGATGTGTAAAAGTAAAAATAAATAAATAAATGAAAGCGGTAAGTGATCCTCATAATGCAGCAATATTTGTTTTATTTATTTATTTATTTTTAATCATAATATGTAGGCTACTCGGTTTTAAGTGAACACTATTAATATGGCCAATTTGTATTATATATTTATTTATTTAACAAAACATTCACATACCAAAAGCCAGTTAATTAAGTTTATATTTTAAATAAAAAAATTATTCATTCTTTACAGTTCCAAAGTTTGACAGCTGGGGCAAAGTTCAAAGTGCATCACAGTGTGTTTTTCCTCTTGCTCCTGTGCTGTCAATGCAATTTTTCCTCCGTGCGCTTATTAGCAGTCTTGTTGATGAGAGACTTGAAGTGACTTTGCTGTGGGCAAGTGTTTCCACTTCCAGGTAGCCTACACTATGAGTTTCCATGGATCTGACAAGGCATTTAAAATGTCCTTTCTGTGCTCCACTGCCTCAAGCAGACCTGCCGCTTAAATATTTAGCAAAGCGATGGCCTGGGATGTTAGAGTGGCAGTTTAGCGCATTTTAGCATTCTGCAAGATATTCTAAATGACTTGACGAATACAATTCTGGAGTCAAGTGGGGCTGATGCCACCCTGGAAATTACTAAATTCAACAGCAATTGAAAAGAGCTTTCTTGGTATTACTGTAGTTTACAGAATGTTGCCAAAGCTGTTAATTTTTGTCACAGTGAATGATCATACTAAAGATCAAATAAAACTTTCATTGAGAAAAATATTTAATAATCTAAAATTATTAATGATAATGAAACTAAATACATATATAAAGGTTATGTGATGGATGGATGGATGGATGGATGATTGACTGAAGGGATTGTTCACCCAAAAATGAAAATTCTTTAATTATTTTCTCACCCTCCTGGCATCCCAGATGTGAATGATTTACTTTCTTCTCCAGATAACAAATTAAGATTTTTAGAAGAATATCTCAGCTCTGTAAATCTCTACAATGCAAGTGAAAGGTGACTAAAATTTTCTATTTCCAAAAAGCACATACAGGCATCTTAAAAGTAATCCATCCCACTCCAGTGGTTAAATCCATATATTCAGAAGCGATATTGATCTGTTTCTCACCTACACCATATTTAAGTAGTTTTTTTTTATCATAAATTCTCCTCCCAGCCCAGTAGGGGGCGATATGCATGAAGAATGTGAATCACCATAAACACAAAAAGAAGAATGAGAAAGTGAAAGTGGAAATTGACTGAGCAGGGAGGAGAATTTATAGTAAAAAAAAGGACTTAAATATTGATCTGTTTCTCACCCACACCAATCATATCACTTCAGAAGACATTGATTTAACCACTGGAGTCATCTGGAGTACTTTTATGTTGTGGAATTTGGAACTTAAAAATGTTGGCACCCGTTCACTTACATTGTGAGGATCTACAGATCTGAAATATTCCTCTAAAAATCTTCGTTTGTGTACAGCAGATGAAAGAAAGTCATCAATATCTGGGATGGCATAAGGGTGAGTAAATTATGAGAGAATTTTCATTTTTGGTTGAACTAACCCTTTAATTTTTCAGTTAATAAATAAATAAAAAGTAGATTGATGGATGGCCCATCTGTCTGTCTGTCCGTCCATTCAAATTCAAACCCAACCCCACTCCTATCCTGGTGCCCAGCATAGCACAATGACTGAAAATTATATCTCATCACTTTCCACCAAAGTAACCTTCTTACAAAGTTTTGTCTTTCTCTGAGTAAACAGTGTATGAGAGGAATAACTGGTCATCTTATAGAGCATTTTTAGTTGTTCCCAAGAGGCTTTTCCATCTTGGCAGAGGGAACATCCCATAGCGGTGTGGCCCACTCATCTGCCATCAAAGCTCCTCTAGTCTCTGACTGATGCTAACACACTCTGATGTTAACTATACATTCTGATGACATTCCTTCTGAAATGTTTAATTTACAACATTAGAAAGCATTTGGCAGAAAACGAAATGACAATAACTGGCAGTCTGGAGCCTTTATGGCATGCTAACCAATTGTCCTTCACATAGTCTAATAGGTCTAATAGACCTACAGAAGTTATAATCCCTCTGGTGTCAGGGTTGGCAAACAGCCTTGCCTAATATATTACATATGTCTTTCTGTTGTGAATTTACACATTTTCTGTGAGGCCATGACTTTTACAAGATGCCACCTACTATGTTAAAATGTCACTGTAACACTGTCCCTTTCTGAAGTAGGAAGCGGTAGCCAGATAACAGTCCTCATAAGTTTTATTCAAACTTGCTTATCACTCAATATTATCACACAGTTTTCTTTTCAGCAGAGGTAACACATTCAGGTCTGTCTTTTTCCTCGCTAGCTTCACGTCTCCCATTTATCTCCCCAACGCTGCTCACTGAAACACAGAACAGCTCTTAGAGAAATTACGCACAGGTGCGAATCCTTACCATTCTTTTCTCCCGGACTCAATCTCAATTCACAAACCGGCGGTCGGCCACGCCCCTGCTTCCACAGTCACCTAATCAAGAAACTTAATGAATTTGTAAAAGAGCAAGGGAATATATTACTTTGTTCTATAACAGTGGTTATCAAACTGAGGTCCTGGGACTCCACACTGTCAGTTGTTGTGTCTTCTCACTCTAATGGTGACTGTCATATGAATACAAAGGGTAAAAAATGTTTTTTGCTTTAGTGCAATGACAATGTGTAGTCTTTATAATACCATTTGTCTCACACAGTATGAATGGGTCTTTATACATGAAAACATAAAGCTACCTTTATATTAGTGTTGGGTTCGGGTCCACCTTGAGTCTGAGTCAAGTCAGAGTCTTTAAACACTCGAGTCCGAGTCCAAGTCTAAATGTGGCTGTGTTAGTCATTACAACCAGATTTATTCATATTTAGTTTTTATTTCTAATTCATTTCAATTTGTCCATTCAATTTAGTTAAGTTTTATCTGACATTATGACTGGAATACACTTCATGTAATTAATTAAATACATTTAATGTGTATAATACATTTTAATAAATGGTCGTATTAAAACATTTAATAATGCCCATAAAATTAAATACAACAGCATAAAATAAAAACAGAAAAGATCAGATACCATTACAAAAATATGTATATACTACAATAATACACTTCACACTTTTTAGTCCTCCTGCTGTGTCCAAGTGTATCCTACTATCCTAAAGTCAAGATCAAACTCACCTTGGGCTGTTCTTTTTACATTATTTGAGTATGGATGATAGATGAATAGAGACTTCTCCCCTCACTTGTGTTCTTCATTGTGTTTTCTGACTTTTTTGCCATTGCAACACATTGCTAGCTTTGCAGGTAACACAGAGGTTGGGCTACAGATATGTGACGGGCTGAGTTGTAGTACAATTTCCATCATATTAGTTCAAATGTTCCTGATACGTAGTAAATTTGATTTTTGTCTCGATATAGTCAACATTTTCAGTTAGAAATGACATTGTGTAGTAAGTGTGAGTCTGATAAAACACGTGTTCTATTTAATAATTTGCAGAGTTGGGGAACTTTTTAAAGTGTACTTATGTTATTCATATTTCTGGATGAGAGCGATAGAGCAATCTCTTTCCTGCACACACATACAGCACAGGCACGTAGGCGAGAGAGCTAAAAATGTACTTTGAAAGAGTGTGTGCTGCTGCTCTCAACCAGAATAATCACACGTAAGGACATATACGCATGAAAACTGATGCGCAGTATCAAATACACAGAATGCATGATAGTACTAACTATAGAGAGCACATCGATATGAAGACAAAGCCAAATCCTGGACATTTAGGGGCAATTTTGAAATCCCGGCTAGACGCTTTTATCAGGTCTGAAAAAGAGGACATGCCTGGGAAAAAGTGAACATATGGTCACCCTATGTTACATTATTTTTTGTTTGTTTGTTTTTCATTGGATCACAAATGCCATGTGAATTGAATTCGAAATTCTCGAGTCAAGTCAGAGTAGAAATGCATCCGAGTCCGAGACAAATCCAAGTCCATTAAAATTGGACTCATGGCTTGGACTCGAGTCCGAACACGAGTACCCCAACTCTACTTTATATTTTAGGGGGTCCCTCACAAAAGGACCGTCATATTTGGAGTTCCTATCAAAACTTTTAAAACCCCCTGTTCCATTTCAAGCAGATGACGAAATCTGCAAGCTATTGTGCAAGTCATAGATAGGAGTTTTTATTATTTATACACAGAGTTGCAGGCTTGTTTGCATGAAAGCTTTTAGCATAATGCATCAGCTCTTTTAATTATGATAAATGTGATAACCTCTCAGAAAAGTCCAAATGAATGAAGTTTTCATAAGGTCAGAAATTGGAGCTTGGTGTTACCCATACTTCTCATAAACCCATGATGTCCATGATGACATTTTTCAATTAAAGATGAAAGTGGTAAATAATGCACAGGTCTCCTTCATAAAACATTGAATGTTCCTCTGATGCAACGTCTTGACACTGAAGCGTTTCTCTGATGAACTGTAGGTCTGAGTCTCTCGCATTACAATACATGATCTCACCTCATGTGGAGAGCATGTACAGTACATGCATTCTCAGGCCTGGAGATAAAATGAATAATCAAAGAGCTATTGAAGAACTATCTTCATGAACAGTTGACTGCTCCTACTGTAATCTCTTAGAAATGTACTATATGACCAAAAGTATGTGAAAGGGAACAAAGCCTCACAGTCATATTGCAACATCTACTGGAAATCCTCCTCAAAAGAGTGTAAGCTGTTATAGCAGCAAAGGGTGGACCATCTCCCTATTTGTTAATGTGGTGTTGAAAGAACTGCAAATATTCAACAAAGACATATGGGTGTGGTGTTCGGGTGTCCACATCTTTTGGCAATGTAGCAACCTCAAACTGCCACAATTTACAATTCCCACATTTTGCTTGCTGTATCAATGACTTTTGCAGCATCTTTCAATAAATAGATGAATTAAATTTATTCAGATATGCATTTACAAATGATTTATATTACAACACATGGAGCTCATTTACCTGTGACTTTAAGAAGCTAACCAGCTCCAGATTCTCTCTCAAAAGAACACCTTGACTAAATAAGTCTGTTTTCAAGTCGACAGGGGTTGTTTTGAAAGACACCAGTGAAACAGGTGTTATGAATTTATCCTCTACACACCAGCTTATAGCTTCTGCTTTGAGAATTTTACTTTTGCCTAGGGCATTTGAGAGATTGTGGAGAGCTAGCAGTGTCTTAAAAGACTGGCAACCCAGACAACCTGCCTGGAATGCAAACAAATGTTGACATTATTAAATTCCCTCCACTGCTGGGAGTCTTTTCAGACCATGCACCTAGGGGGGACATTTTATTGCTCAGAGGTTGCTCTTTCATAGCTCAGGAGACATAATTGAGTTCTTTGTCCCTACAAAAATTCCATAGGAATAAAACTAGACTGTTTTGTGTTTTTGTGTGTGCGCACTGTCTATTAATAATATGCAAGCATGATATAAATTTAGCTTTAAATATAACTTAGTCATTTTGCATTCATATGAAAACATCACAGCCAATGAAATTGTGGTAATTAACAAAAAATTGTGTCAGCAATTACAGTACTTGCAAAGGACAACTACCAGTAATCAGAGGTCTGCAAGAATGTCAACTAAATGGGGGCGCTTTCTTGCTTAACACAGTTGCCATGCAACGCAGGTGTTTAAATTTCCTCCCACAAAGAAAATTACCTTGGGATCTGCCAATGAACGAGAGCACTATAAATACAATCCAGGATAATCATCATTGGTTCACAGGTTTTCAGAAGTGTGAGTCTTTGTATAATCTGTGCGTGGGGAGGTTAGGCAAGCTGTAGACCCAGGTGCTTCTGTGTGCAGCATCTGCTTGAATGGCATACATCCAAAGCTCTCTCTCTCTCTCTCTCTCACACACCCTCTCTTTTTCTGCCTCTTCTTCTCTGTTTCTCTTTTTAATTTTCTTGTTCAGTCTGGTTGCCAGTTTCCACGCCATGTTTTTAGAACATTTTGCAAAACACAGTAACAGGAAAATAGCTTCAAAATGTTTAGATTGTCCAAACAAATGTAGATTAGTTTCACTACATTTTCTCTAAATTTGAGTGTGGTTGAGCCACAAAACAGACTGATCACACTTTGAATTCAGCGACAGTAGGTTGAAAGTTCTGCTGCTAAAATTGGTCTGTGCTTACTGAAATTAAAATCACTGCACCCCAGTGGCTGAAGCTGGAAGTGTTGTTAAATAGATGGTCATGTGTGAGTCATGTTTTTACCAGTGGAGTAAAATCTTAATTTTAGAGTGAAAACGGGACCAGAACCAATGCCAAGGTCATTTACGAAACATAATATTAGTACTGCTAGAGGGAAAGGTGACCATAGTTGCCATAATGCAATAATGTCTGATGGGGGATGGCTTCTGTCAGTAATTCAGCAATATGGGGTGGATTTCAGGGTTCATTAACTCTCAAAAGCAACATATCGATTTCCCGTGTGATCATATAAATATGTAGTGACTGCATTAGCCTTTGCAGGGCAGCATTGAATACAGTCTGGCTGCCTGCATCAGTGGTCATAGCAGACACCATTTCTTTTAGCCAGTTTAGGCTCCTACCCTCTTTAGCTCATATGACCACATGCAGCCTGACATGCTGTATGCTTGTGACAGCTGTAGTTGCAGAGGGCTAGACAGTGCCTGAATCTTGGCAGGCTGAGGCAAACAGGTGGGAAAGACTAGCAGACCCATCTGTGTCAGGGGTTGGCCAAGGGCACACCTTAATATCACGTGCCAGGAATTTCAGTATCAGTGTTCAAGCTATTTAATCTGTTTGTGACTAATACCTGGAAAGAGTAAACATGGACTTGTGAAATAGCGTTCAACAACCCCGGGCTATTTAAAAGCAAAACCTGTCATTTTGGTTGCATATGGCTCTATTTAATCAACATCATATGAGATGGATTGTTAAAGTCTACAATGAAAGACAAATTTTTTTATATTTATACAAATTTTCTAGGACAAAGACAAGATTACAGCTATTATCACATTTCATAGACATATACCCACACAATCCAAGTTCATATTAGAGCTTGAAAAGAAAGATGTAAGAGGTTTAGGGACTTAATACCTTTTTAGAAAGCTCCTCTAATGTTCTTGTAGCCTATTTTACTACCTAAGAAGCTCCACTATGATCTAGTGCTTTACACCAAATGGATTCAGAGATTCTTAATACCTGTTAATTTAGGCACCTAAACCACCAGTACTTACACTTCTGTTGACACATCCACCCGAGTGCAATTAATTCCCTCACTGTGTGCCAGGCTTCACTGAGATTAAGCTGCATTATGATTTCACTGTGAAACCTTCAAACTTAAAGTTATCTGTCAAGAACTGTCAAAAACCACATTTCCCACAATCGTTTTTTATTACTGGCAGGGTCCACCTGCATCCTGTCTCCAGCCTGGCCCAAAGGGTTGGGGAGTGGAGGGAAATAGCTTTAGCCCCTCTCTCTTCCCTTAAACAGAGTCTGTGGGCATGGGCACTGTCAAGTTCCATTACCTAATTGGAGTTGAAATGCAGCTGTCCTGTGTTTTTGCCTACATCGCATGCCTGGCTCTGGACTCTGCCTTTCTCTCCCAACAAAGATGCTGCATCTTGCAGTCTTTCAGGGCGTGCAACAATCTCTTTGCGATAACAGGGTGTTATGGTCCCTGACAACATACTTGTTGTGGGCGACGGATACATTGGACAGATATGGAAGCAGAATTTATTAGACCTTATTCACAGTAGCGCCACCTCTGATTTTTTACATGAATGAAAACAAGGCTGTGAGGGATAGATACTTTAATGGCACGCACAAAACAAAGTTGTATTAAGCTCATAGATTCCCATCTGATTATCCACAGCTCATTTTGTCTGGAGTATGTTTTCTACTGAATGTTCTAGGTAAGATATTTTGTCAATGTTTTGTCTGCGGAATGATCCTAAAACAATTTAGACTGCAGTACAGCCCATTGAAAAGACTGCACGTATATCCCTCACAGCCTCGTTGTCATTCCCTTAAAAATTCAAAAATGGCACTGCTGTGAATAAGGTATATGTAAACAGTTGAGCTGAGTGAAGCTCTGAAATGTTTATGCCAGCAAAGAGTTAGGATGTGCTTTATCATGCAACAGTCATTCCAGATATGTGGAGAAAGATAACGCCCAACCCCCAAAATTGTCACAATCCAATCAACCACATGTTGCGCCATTGTTCCATAATATAAACTGCATACTGTAATATTGGAATTTGAATTATGGTAAATCTATATACAATCAGCCAGTTTCACGACTACAGTTTGATTGTTTACTCAGTGCCATAGACCAGCAACATGTGTTTTCATTCTGTGTACAGAATTATTAACTTTGTTCAGATTCACCAATGTCTCAGACATTGATACATTTACCTTTTGTTTCCTCTGATGTTGGTGTTCTTTTGATCATTTTGTGAATAGGGGCTGATGTCTTTCTGTATATCAAATTGTTGTCTTGGCTGGATTCTGTGGAATGAATTGAACTAAGTGTCTTTAGAGCCGAGAGTTACTAATGTAATTATCAGACTTCCTGTCTAAAGTAGTAACCACGGGAGTTGCCTAAACATGGCATGTAAATTGTAGAATAGAAAAGAAAATGCAGCCCACAGATGCAATAGAATATTCAAGGATATTTTATAATGTTCTTTAAAAAAGGACAGAAGCCTTTTGCATACAATTAAGAAATTCAGCTGCAAGAAGACTGGATCAGTTCACTTTTGGCTAAAATCATTGTTTGTTGGCAGCCTGACAAGATGTGCTATGTCATCTTGCAGACTGACTCTGACTCATCAAATGAGTTGAACAAAAAAATCCCAAACTGTTTTTCCCCATTTCACAAACACTGCAGACAAATTATCTATGACACTAAATGTGAAAATAAAAAAAAATATTGTAATAGTTATTTTTAAAGAAATCCAAAAGATTTGTTTCAATGCCTAGTAGAAGATAGCAAATTTGGATCACATATTAACATTGCCTTCGTTTCATGGTGTAAGTGCTTAATTTTGAAAAACAATTATGCCAAGAGAGAGGGAATAGTTTAACACAGGAAGTCAAAAGAAATCTGCATCCGGACTACAGGTTAAAAGGTACAAGATAAAGACTTGGAGCTAAATGAACTGCACAGCTAATTACAGGCAGTTTTGTTTGCACAGGACATTAATTACCTTTGAATTTACAACATGCATTTTATTCTTCAACCAAGTGAAATCATTCTTTGAAATAATTCCTTTGAAATTCAGCAACCCATTATTTACAAGTTCTTTCATATGTGAAAGAAAACATATATGGTTTGTGTTTATTCTGATGCATCAGTGTATAATGTATGTTGCTATATTTAATTTATACATTCATCTTTAGATAACTGGCCTGTGTTTAATCCAATATGACTTGTAGTGAGCCTGTCAGGTGCCTGAGGTTTTCCTGCCAAACCATGAGTAATAAATGCCCTCAAGAAAATCAAGGTTAACGAAGTTTCAGATTTAATGTTATACTATGAGGTTATTAAAAAAATTGTTTTATTCAAAATACAATTTAAAAACCTTCTAAAAAACACAATAGATGTCCTTTGATTAATTACATTTCTTCTTTTAATCTGACAAGAGCATTGGCCTTTGTTTTATTAAATATTATTAAATGTGTGTTCCGTTTCAGTGATCTTATGTACCAAATTGCTTTGCCATGTACATCTTCACACATAAACCCAGGGGCGGACTAGCCATGGGGAGAACCGGGACTTTTCCTTGTGGGCCAGCTGCAAAATCTTATGACTATTTTTCTTCTGTGAAACACAAAATGAGATGTTTAGCAGAATGTCAGCCTCAGTCATCTTTTACTTTCTTTGCATTTTTTTTTCTTCCATATAATGAATGTGAATGGTGACTGAGAATGTCAGTCCATAACAATCTGCCATAAATCTCCTTTTGAGTTCCATTTCATACTATACTGAACACCATGATGTTCTGATTTATAGATATATATTTTTTGTATATATAATGTATATATAGATATACTGTATATTTTTTGCATAGCCAGTATAGATTCAACAAGGAATAGTAAATAGACAATATGTATTTAAACATGGATGTACTGTATCATTTAAATGATGCTCATGTGGAGTGGTGGTGGCGTAGTGGCTAAAGCACAGGGCTGTTAATCAGAAGGTCACAGGATCTAACCTCACGGCCACCACCATTGTGTCCTTGAGCAAGGCACTTAACTCCAGGTTGCTCTGGGGGGATTGTCCCTGTAATAATTGCACTGTAAGTCGCTTTGGATAAAAGCGTCTGCCAAATGCATAAATGTAAATGTAAATGTAAATGTGTGCTTTTTTAGCCTGTGGTTGTTTTCTAAATGTCTTTGTTTTGTGTCTGTTTTATAAATTATTTTTATTATTTATTTATATTTTTCTTGTCAAACTAGCGTAACAGTGGATGTGAGTGGCCTTAACTGGTGTACCCTTCATATAAAAGATAGAACATCCAAGTCAGATATAAATACACTGACTTGATATCTTCAGCCCCTCACCAATCACCTCTCGAGCAGATCAGCTCCATACTGAACGACACTAAATCAGAGAGCACTGATAATGGACTTCTCTTAGTCTGCGCCCAAGTGCTGGGAGTGGCTTAGTAGCAAAGCAGAAACACTCTTTCTTTGAATGACCTTGTCGATAATGTTTGATATAGGAAAAACATGATGTGCCCTGAGCCTTCTGGATTTGCTTGTCTCCTGTTGTCAGACATTGAAATTGTCTTTGCACTAAAAAAGTCCCACATAGATTTTCTCTCTAACCTTGCCATCTAAACAGTTTGCATAAATATGGTGTGATAGCATCTTTTATTACCTCTAAATCTGGGGTATTTATGCAGACTAAAATACTGAAATCGTTGTTGAAGTTTTCCTGTGCTTCTCAAAGTCCAATAGCCCATGCCTAATTTCCACCAACACATTCTATTATTAAGAATCTAGGTTAAAAATACTGAACCAGGCTGTTTAGCTCTATCAGGATGGCTACAACTTGATCATTAGCTTTAATTGAATAGAAACTTAAATCACGTTTATTTTCACATCACATAGATTTGCAACATACAGGTGTAATAGTGAGTGAAACGTTTATGTGCTTGGTCCACAAATTGCAGTATGAGTAATGTGCATATACTGATATTATATATATATATATATATATATCTGTATGGTAACCAGGGTTGGGAGGGTTACTTTTGAAATGTATTCCACAACAGTTTACAGAATACCTGCTGTAAAATGTAATTTGTAATGTATTCCGTTAGATTACTCAAGGTCAGTAACATATTCAAAATACTTTGGATTACTTCTTCAGCACTGGTAGATTTTTTTCACTTGTTTTGACTATAAAAACGCTGCCAGTAGACTAAGACAAAACACACACGTTAAAAATACATTCTCTGAAAAACCTAAGTATCTTATGCAGTGTTATTTCTAAAACAAGATAAATAAAACTGATCTTGTTTTAAGGATTTTTAGATATTTTTGCAGGAAAACAATCTATCAAGAATACGATTTTTGCCCAAATATCAAAGGTCTTACAAAAAAAAAAAAAAAAATGATGATCCAACATGAATTTTCTTGGTAAATAAATATGACTGTGCCTTGTAACGTGCATGTAAAATGTCTAGAAATAGCATTTTAGGTTAGCGTAAAGCTGACAATTTACACCAGGGTTTATTTTTATTTATTTTGCTCCAAACTTACCTCAAACTTTCTTCTCTGTCTACTCATATGAATGTAACACATCATAAGAAAGTGTTGCACTGCTGTTCAAATGCACTTTGGATCACATCATTTACATGTATATATGTTTTCCATCTGAAAGGACTAAATATTAAATTAAACAAATGACAATAAAATGCAAAGTAATCTCTTCAGTAATCAAAATAGTTTTTGAATGTAACTATATTCTAATTACCAATTATATAAATTGTAACAGTAGTGGAATACAGTTATTTATATTTTGTATTTTAAATACGTAATCCTTTTACATGTATTCCGTTACTCCCCAACACTGATGGTAACACAAATGAAAGGTTCCATTTTTTTAACACTAGTTAATGTATTCGGTATCATGAACAAACATTTGATTTTAAAATATGTAATTATACATTAATATTTTTTCATTTTTTCAATATCTGACTCTCATAAATAATTTATACATAACTTATAAATAGACAATGTTCCAATGTTTACTAATGTAGTTTTTATAAAATCATGGTGTCATATTTAGTGAAACGCCTATGTGCTTGTGCCACAACCTTCCATACAAGTAGCCAATATATACAGTATAATGGGACTAAAGACACACCTTAAGGAAAATTTTATTTTTTTCTGGTCACAAAGTGTCTCAAGATTCAAAAAATATGTTTTATTTTTATACACAACATAATTTGTGTTTAAAGAAATAACAACAGAAGGTTGTTTTGAATAGTATTATTATTTATTTATTTATTTTTAAAAAGGTGGCATGGAAGGCTCCCTCACTTGGGGTTAAAGGTCCCCGTGGTGGTTATATTTATTCAGTGTGCATGCCGGGGGAAAAGTTATAGGGCACAATTATACTTTTGTGACAACAATGCTTTTTTTGGGTAACAAACTAAGATGATACTTATTCAAAATAAGCACTTCAGAAATGGATGCATAATTTCTTGTTTATTTCAATCAAATTTGACATTTCATCACATCTCAAGTATTCTTTGAACAGTCAATGTGAGCACACTTTGAAAAATGTTCATAACAAATATATAACAAAAATTGTCACCTTGAACAAAATTACAAATAAGCATTTTGTTTAAAAATATATGTGATAATTTCCAAGATATTCATTAGCTACATAAATTGACAATAATAAATAACAAAAAATATTAGATCAAACTGCCCCAAAAAACCTTTAGACATTACACGCAATGATCTCACTGAAGAGGAAGATTTTGAAGTTCATGGTGTCAAACAGGTGTTTAGGAGAGTCCCGTGGTATTGTTTAATGCAATTTAGTGTTTTGTGCGAAAATAAAATTAAAGGAGCCTTTAGCAGCTATACCCTATATATCCAATAAAGTCCAATAAAATAAATAGACAATTAGCTGTAAATGCACCTTTGTTCTTACCCATTCTTCCCCTACTATTCCCCCACAACACAGTATACAAATGATGAATGTAGCAGCATTGAGTAATGAAGTATACTGAAATTTGCACTGTAATTACGATAGTGGTTCACATTTGACATTTATAAATTGATAATAACTGGAGCAACTTTCCTGGCATGACGGTAAACAAATACGGATGTTTGTAAAAGTAGAGGAGTATCTAAATATTCATAAAACGATGCTCTTTGTAGTCATGGGAACTCAACACAATAGCGCACGATGTGCCTCTCCCACTTCGATCGGTGAACACTCTCCATCCTCTCCTAAAGCAGACCTAAAGCCCTTTACTTTGCGCATGTACAGCCAAACTGAACATTTCATCGACTCCAAGATGGCGTTAACACCACTGGCTTGCGTTCTGCTCATCCTTTCCATGCAATGTGAGTACACATCCCCAGCCTTTTATGCTGTCTTTGTAGAAGAGGTAAAAGTTACAAATCGCCAATATTCATTTATCGAAGTTCTTGAAATGTCAGCCATGGTCCGGATTCAGAAAAGTGATTGTGTCTGTCAGTCAACTAAACTATTGAGCTAAACAGTTAGCTCTTTCCCCAGAGATGTTTAAGAAGTGAGATATAAGGTTGGGTTAGCGCGCGGCTGTGTTGTGTTTGGAGGCGAGCGCTTGAGATTGTTTTTCTCATCGCTGGCTCGAGACTCGCATCCCGCTCCGTGTTTGTCCAACTAGCCAGAAATAAATCCGCATGGCTCTGTTTTTCTCGTGTTCTACGGTTTATCAGTCATCTATGTGCAGTAGTTTATGGGAATTTAACGTTCGCGTTTTTAAAACACGATCAAACTTAAGTAAAAAGTTTTGATCGTACGATGTTTTTATTCGTAGGGTTTGATTGTTCAGTCCTTTGTCTCGCTTAAAAAGTTTTTGAAATGATATAAGCAGACAAATGAGGAATCCGACAAATACAAGATGTATTTTTAATTTGGCTTGGTTCAAGTGGTCACGTTTTTGGTTGATTTTAGGGCATTTTACGTAAACAAGCAGGTCGAGATATAGCGGGCATTTTTATTGCGAGATAACGATTTGACGTACTCACGAGGGCGGGTCAGGCAGCGCGCGACACACGGATGTCAAGGATAGGAATAGGCACAGGCTTACAATCTGGAAATTTAAAAATTTCAACATGTTCAACATTTTGTCTTAAACATTTTGTATTCAAATCAGAGTTCTACGACGTAATCAAAAATGATCTGTAGCCATTGGCATATTTTTGTCCTGGAACGGTAGTTTTTTTAATCAAAAGCACCAGTCTAGACCAAGGTTATAATAGTTTTGAATTTTCAAATCAGTTTTTATTTTATATCGTTTTCAAATTTACTATAAATTTCAGTTTAGTTTTAGTTAGTTTCATTAGTGATTTTGATAGTTTTAGTTTAGTTTTTATTTGGTAAACACGATTTTATATATTTTATGAGTGTAGAGTAGACCAATGCAAGACATTTGATTTTAAGCTTGGCATTTTAATATTTGCACAGTTTACTTAGACTCAGCATACTTGTGCATAATAACAATAACATAGTGGTTTGAGATTCAACAAAGTCAAACAAAGAACCAAACAAAATCAAATCAAAAGTTTAAAGTTAAACGTGTGAAAAGTTCAAATGAATTTGTAATGTTTACATGGGCTAATGCTAACGCTAACACACTAGCCATAGTATTGCACCTGTTACCCCAGTATACCAGCCTTCGGCACTGTGGGACCTGAAAATATTTACTGATGAAATTACTCAGAGCGACACTCAGCAGGAAACTGCGCTTCCAGGTTCTTTCGAGCAGCAGATTTCAATGGTGGAAATAGACTGCACTGTAGTTTCAATAATCTTTTAAGCATTATAGAATGTAATAATGTCTGTTAATGTTGATAAAATTAAAAGAAATATCTATGGTGTACAGTAAAGTAAAGAAATTATGTGGGTTTGGGTTCTTTTCTGAAATGTCAGCAAAACAAATGTAAACTTGGTTCAATGAGCATTGTATGATTTGTTGGACATGTAACAGGTTGATGAATACATATCCTCACATGTTTAACACACTTCTAAAGCCTAAGAATTTGTTTACTTACAAATTGAACACTACCATCAGACATACAATATGTGTCTTAACTGCTTTAATTATTAACCCTTATAAAATAAATAATAATATTTTAATTCAATATCATCCTATTTCATATCAAAACTTAATAACAGCCATTTCGATAGAACAATATTATTTACTGCATTCAAAATAAATGCAAATATGTAATTTAATTCACTTACCATTTCAAAAACAGTAGTCCATGTGCTGCGGTGGTGGAGACGTGTCCCATTTCTCCTGTTACATCTGGTCATGTAAGATCAGTTAGATTTTTAATAACTGCTGTTAGTTTAGTTTTTGTTTTTCATTTATTTTGAAATATGTTTTTTATTTTAGTTTACGAAAATGTTTTTTAATCAATAATTTTTGTTTTAGTTTAGGAAAATAAACTTGGTCTAGACAAATAGTCTAATTAAATTCAGGTAGACAAACTGGACTGATTTGTTTGTTGTATACGTTGAACTTTCAGTTCGTATTGTGGATGGAAAATAACAAGAAAGTTGTTATACATAGCCTATTCTGTAAATTTAACATTGGCACAGTTTGAGGCCAACTCTTGACATTCTTTTTCCTTTACACTGTCTGTTTTGCATTTGTTTTAATTAAAAAATGTACACTTAGTGGGCTTTTCTGATGTTGACTAGTTGTAGGGAGTCACGTATGCTCTAGGAAAAACGGCCCATTGCTCATCTGATTATTCAAGTGTGCAGATTGGCTTGATTACAGATAGAGAAGGCATTGAAAGCTAGTAGTTAATCTTTGAGTTTGTCAATTATAGACTTTATAATATTGTAATTTCTTTTAAATATATTTATTCATTTACGTTTTTGGAAAGGAACATTTGTGTTTATATACAGTAAATTGGGTTGCTTTGGTAAATTCTAAAGTTGCTAATGTAAATCAAATAAATACAGTGTACATTACAGTTACACATTGTACACAAAAATTATTGATTACAATAGTATTAATACTAACAAGGTGTTTTAACTAGCAGCTCCATTAAATAAATTATTATTAATCAGGTTAATATAATAATGTAATTGTATTGTTAACATAAATACAAGTTAGTTTAAAGTGTGAACATTATATACAGTGTGTGTGTATATATATATATATATATATATATATAAATTTCACTCCAACAGACCCCTTCAATTGAATTTTTCAAGCTAATATAGGTTAACTCAATTTGTTAACTTAAAGTCAGTCAACAGTCTACTGTTTAAATCTTATCAGCAGTGTGTGCCAAAAACAGTTTCTCAGTGATTGTTATACATTATATGTTTATAAGAACTGTCTAGTCTCTGGGGAGTGTGATTGTACAGTGGAAACTCTCTGGTGTCTTTTGGTGCCAAGATATTCTTTACGGGATTGGATAGATTCAGCATAGTAAAAAGGCTGTGATCACACCCTAGATTTTAGATAAAATTGTTCGAAAAGTGGTAACTTCCATTTGTGCCCATTGCTTTGATGCAACAGCACTGAATACGTAAGCTTATTGCTTTGAACAATTGTGACCTTGTGGAAAATAATGCTATTATTGTAGATAGTGTCAATAATGAGATAATGTTCACCATTATATTCAGGGTTCCACTGCCATGGAAAATCAGGAAATACCAGTGAATTTTTTAATTTAGAAAGGCCTGGAAAAGTCATGGAAATTAATAAAATCATAAAAGTTATGGAAATTTTCTTTAGTGATTTTTATTTTTTTATTCTTGGCTCTGAAACATTTTATTGGCTTGAAATTGCTCTTAGTGAGTCTTAGAGAGCTCTAAAATGATCTCAAATGACTGGAAAAGTAATCGAATTAACTTTTTATATTGCCTATGAAATGTCTGATAATTGTC
This sequence comes from Xyrauchen texanus, assembly GCF_025860055.1. Lineage (NCBI taxonomy): Eukaryota > Metazoa > Chordata > Actinopteri > Cypriniformes > Catostomidae > Xyrauchen > Xyrauchen texanus. The sequence goes on along the minus strand of NC_068306.1, from coordinate 24,574,893 downwards.
TGTTGACATTCAATGTTATTTAACAACAATTAGGAAGTGAAAAATAGTGAAAGTGATAGTTTGACGCTGGAAGGCTGTGCTTTCTGATATGCTTTCTCTCCCACCCGCACAACGCTTCAGAGCAAGTGATTTTCTGGGGCTTCATGAAAAGCATGCAGGACCTTCTGGGAAAGTCCATCAGGTACAGGCTGACATTTTTGACATGTTCAGTGATAGTGACAGACAGAAATATACATGGAAAAATAGCAGTCGTCTTCGTCTCCAGGGCTGTTTTGGGCAAAGATGTGTTGCCCTTCCTCCACACAATGTTACTGCATGAGCCCATTTCTGCTGGAGGTTCATTTTAGCTGCAGGCACCACACCATAACAAATCTTGTATACAACATCTTGTATTCAGAGGAAAGGCAGGCCATCGTCACTGTATAGTGATGGGAAAAATTCTAGACGGGAGGTCCCAGCATAATCCACATGGGTACCACAACGGGCAGGCTGCGTAATGAAACACGCTGAGTCTTTGAGCAACAGGAGAACAGCACATGTCCGGCCCCCAGACAGAGTAACCCAGAGTAACATGCAGAAACAGCTGAGCGGCTGTTAGTGTAAGTGTATGGAAGACCCCCTCTCACATGGAGTTGAAATATATCCCACTCTGCCCACCACAGACACTCAGCATTGAGGACAAATGTGGAATGCTCACCCATAGTAGATCTCAGAAGCTTTATTTACATCTTGTGTTTTACATGCATAATCATGAAGACACAGGGGTGAAGACGAGTACAAAGGTGTCAGTTTTCAGTGAGAAACATTTGGTATTTTCAACAATAAATAGATAAGCATCTTGAGTGAAAGCACTATGAAGAAATTCAATTTCGCAAGATTTCCTATGAAATGGAAATTACTGGCAGCTTTCTGAAAGAAACATGTTTTTTATTCATTTTTATCTTTTGGTAAGCAGTGACAGATGTGGAGGGGAAAGCTTAGAACTAACACATTCACAGTTCAGGAATGACAAGCATGTGCATTCTTTAAATGTCAATAAGATTTCTGTGTGTAAGATGGGCATTGATCAAAATAGTGCCAGACTGCTGGGCTGGGTATACTGGTGCCTGTGCAAAAGAGCAGGATTAGGGCAGGCCCCACTTTATTTCATGGAAGGTGATTTAAATACTGTAAAAAAAAAAAAAGTATTTTATTTTTTTATGTTTTGGAATTTCTAGTATCTATCGTAATATATCATCAGTGGTTAGCGTCTTTTCAACAACTTTGTCAATTATTTTGTGTGCCTACTTAAGATATGGTACTTCCTTGTTTATTCTGAGTCAGGGAGATAATTTTGGAATACTTCCTCCCAGTTAAGTAAAATTTTTGGGTGATTTACTGTGGCTGATCTTTATCCAGGCACATGCTCCTATGGGGAAGATTGCGCATGTGCAAGTTTCTACCTAAATTCTCTCTGTTTTTGCCTGTTGCTGCTTACACTACTAGGTCATTAGTTCTGGGGCCATTTGCATCAGTGAAACGGTTGGAAACTGTTTTAGCCTCCAGTTTTCCTTTTCAAATCGACTTGTTTCATGTATGTAGCTAAGTCAGATAATTGCCTGCGATTGAACCTTGATTTACAGTGTAGTCACAAAGACAATTATTGTTGCTAAAAATAGAAATATGCCACAGATCATCTGACAGCCGCTGGAACCAAATGCGCTCTCTATGGAAACAAGTCATGCCAATGCACCCTGTTTATAGGCTACATACACACATTGCAGCAATAGTTTGAATAGAACTGGCTTGATATTTATTCAAACTAGAAGTATAGCATTTTATGGATACTTTAAACATTTTTACAGGTATGTGTTGTGTTATGACCGTAAACATATGGATATGACATCTTACCATCTGTTAAATAGAGAGAATAGCTGAGTAATGTCTGCGACACATTCACTGGCTTCTTCTCTCCCAGCTGAATTGACATCTGGCATTTTCACACCTTGTATGTGATATTCCCAATCACAAGTACAAGTGTTGACAGTCAGTACAGTCTAACTCCCAAGATTCACCTGGATGATGATTATTGAAATGCCTCACAGCAGACATCAAGTTCTAAAGTGACTGCTAAGAAGAACAGATGACTCTAGAATGCCGATATAAAAAGACCCAAATTAATTTGTTGACAACAAGCATTAGAGATTTTCAAAATGTAAAAATAAGAAGGGGGGTTTTCATATACAAGCAGAAGTTCATTTTCAGGGGGAAACACAAACACACAATATAAAGCTCTATCAACAAACAGCCTATCCACTTTGATTTATTCTCTACTGAAACTCACCATTGAATTACAATTTGTCATCTTTACGACTCTAGTAAGACCTGCAAACAGTCAATCAAATGCAAAATGTATCACCTGCTTAACACTGCCCATTTTACCAGTAAAGAGAAAATGTATAACCCTGGCCTATTTGTTAATTTCCATTTTTAGTGCCTTTTAGCCTCTCTATATTATAAAGAGCAATAGATGCATGATAAAAGAGTGCCTTCACCACCAAATAGTGTTGTTCACTTTCAAAGAATGATTAGTTAGTTGATAAGTCAACAGAGACAGTACAACCCAAGAATCTTATTTGGCTCCTTAGTGCAATGTCACTCCTCTCTGGGTTAAAAACCACCATTAGCACCAGATTTGTTGTGTGCATTTAGCCGACTGGTCAGATTGCACTGACAGATTGTACCCAGACCATCTGGCAGGCCAGCGTTAAGGCCACCTCGTAATGCTTCTCACACTTAATTGCAAAGTGAACTGGAATAAGTTTGAATATGAAACCAGACAGCCCTTAAAGCTGAGCATTAAGCTTACCCTCCTACGACAACTATTGGCAAATTAAATTTATTGAAATCAGCCATCGGATTAAAATTTAAATGATAAATTAGGTTGCTTTTTTAGATTAGAATTAGAATCAAGTTTATTGGCCCAGTTACACTTTGTTCAAAAACAGATCACATATACTGTATACACAATGTGCAATACATATTCAATACAATACAGAATACAATAATAAATGCAATGCAAATTTAAAGTCTTGATTTGTGATCAGTTTACCAGCTTTGTTGTCCAACCCCAATGGACATTAGGCAGAACAATTGAGCAAAATCTGAGAAAAAGAGTGAATTGTCTGAAATATTCAAATCTCAAATATGGGTTCAATTGTTTGTCTATATTTTAAGGATGCATTCTCCAGTTTGCTTCCTCCAGTGGCCTCAAACTTAAGCAAACCTTGTAATATTATGCACTGGGTACAGCTGCTGCTGGTGTGAGTGCATGCCCTGCAAGTGAGTACCGGAGATATTTGTCAGAATGCCAGACATTGGCATAGATCTTCCTACCCAGTGGTCCTAAGATATAAGCCTATTTGAATATTTAATTGTTGATTTCTTAGTTTGCTGTTGTTGTTTGAAGTGGGCCAACAAGTATTTAATGATATTTAATGGAAAGCCACATTGTGATTAGTGTTTGTTTGTGTTTTTTCTGTCCCAAGTATCATAGTAATTAAGCAAATTACTTCTTTCCTTATATCTGATGGTTATATATAGAAGTTTGTTGAGGATGTCTCAAGATTACCACATTTTCCCCACTGCAGACAATACAGGCGGCGTGTTTACATCATGGTATCAGTGTATACAAACAGATGACCTGAAAAGGAGTCACTAAGATGGGGTGCATTAGGTGCTTCCTGCAGGAAACTAATCAGTGAGTAGCCTTTAAGAAGATTTGGTGAGACTTAAGATGTCCTAATAATGTGCAGAGATCCGAAAATGATTACAGACCCTTGGATGTAATTAAACCATCTTATTGTAACTAACAGAAGTGGAAAAAGATGCTGCTGTTATTGATGTATGCTGGTACATTAGAGCAATTCAAGATACAAATGCAAAGGGAACATAACGCTGAATCAATGAAAAACTTCAAAGATCATTTATGTAGTAAAGTTTACAGATGGCAAGCAATGGAATGTTTTCCATATCCCTTTACTTGATATCACAATGTTTTATTATGTTTCATTTATATTCCAGCATATCTAAGAATAGCTTTGGCAGGGCTAGGTCCCTCAAAGCATTTATGGAATTGTTCTTTGATCTATTGAATTGAAATAGTACTCTGATGCATTGAAAGGATCCAAACTCAAAAAGGTAATTTATTGTTACAAACGAACTTTTCAGCGCAAATTTCACAACAGCACAGTCTCAGTATGAGTGTGGCAGCTCTCCCTCCCTCACTGGTGTCCGGCTCGCTCTTAATGCCCGTCTCCACTCTCACTGCAATGACAAACAGCTGTTTGAGACAATCATTGCCAGGTGGTGATCCTTAACATTCTCATCTCCTGATCTCACTCTCCATTCACAAGCCGGCACTCAACCATGCTCCCACTACCACAATATAGTATAAAATAAATAACATAAAAAGAGATGTTTATTTTGCTTGCATTATTGTTAACAGTCTCCATCTGCTGTGCTTGACCTATTCATTATAAAAGCTCCGGGAATTTGCATGCATGCCCCAGGGGATGTTCTCATAAACTGTGGAAATGATTGGCTGTAGCCCAATTTTCTTAGTGCCATATGATGATTTGCATCTTCTGAGATTATTTGATTGCATTTGCATAAATAGTATTTGTATGGATCAGAGAGATCTGCAAGTCTCTCTAATGTACAGTACAATTAATTTTATGCATAAAATGTATTACTTTTGTACTGTACTGTATCTGAACAGAGCGCATGCAGAGATCATGCAAATAGTATTTTACCTTCTGAATCTATACATTGTTTTTGTGGAGAATGTGGAAATGTAACTTAAAAGTATAGCATGAGATGTAATAAATTACACTGATCCAATGTTAAACTAAAAATGTGTTTCATTTGGTAACATCTAAATTAACTGTTTTTATCAAGTCTTAATATTTTAATAAAGTTTAAGCTTTGTCGACTGCAAAGTGTATTTGAATTTGTCCCGCCTTTTCTTTAAAAAAAGTTTAAAAAAATCTGGGTTACGGTAAGGCACTTAGAATGGAAGTGAATGGGACCAGTTCACAAACATTAAAATACACATTGTTTCAAAAGTATAGCCACAAGACATAAACATTATGCATGTTAACATGATTTTAGCATGATAAAATGGCTTCTTAACCTTTTCTGTGTAAAGGTGTCAACCCTGTAATTACGAAGCTGTAAACCCTGTAATCCGGGTACTGGCGATTTAAACATCTTAACTGCTCAAATAATACACAAGTCTTAACAGAAGAATTAGTGACCACGTTAACATGCACTTAAGAAAACAGTTTATTCAAGGGTTTTAGCAGAAAGCAGCGGTCTGAAATGTCATGTAAACAAGAGCGCTTGCATTGAGTTGTTATGTTGTTGATGCATTGGTTTGCATTAGATATCAATGACTACTAAATACTGGTAGTCTGTCGTTTTGATTAGTTTTGTTATGCTATTCATTCAAGTTAGTGAGATAATATGCACACCCTTTGACGAGTTGCCTATTTGTGGTTTAATTTCACGGTCACTTGAGCTTTATTGATGTGGAGGTGCACGTCTTAGTAGTGTTTTGTGCTTAGATTAAATTATTAGGGATGTTTGCATGGCATCATTTTCAGATGTTGCCCCAAAAAATTGCTTTATTCGTCACTCTGTAAAATTTCAGTTTTCATTTTATAAGCACTAGGGCATTGAGTGGCCTAGCATCTATTATAATGGCACATACATGAGGTAGATAGGCTTTTATGATAGATTTTGAGTTCTAGTGTTAAACATCTACCTGTCAATCAACCGCTGCTCTTAAACAAGGTTTTTAAACTTTGCTGGTTAAAGCGCATATATGCATAAAGTGTAACATATGAAGCACATCTGTGAAGCTCAGTTAACACTGTTACTCTACTAAAATGATACACATTTGCAGTGTGCTGATGGGTGTTTGAAGAGAGCGCGTACGTGGAACAGACCGGGATAACAAATGTCATAGGATGGAGCCCAACAAAATGCCAACACAGTGGAAAGAATTCAAAATTTCTGGGAGAATAGTAGAAAAATCACATGCACTATAAACCAGTGTTTCATACAAAATTCAGCTCTTGTAGCAGGGGAAATGCTCCACCAAAAGAAAATCAAAAGAAATCAGAAAAAAAATTGTGTACCGCCACAAGTCTGGTTCATCCTTGGGTGCAATTTCCAAATGCCTGACTGTATCATGTTCATCTGTACAAACAATAATACTCAAGTATAAACACCATGGGACCACACAGCCATCATACCGCTCAGGAAGGAGACACATTATGTCTCCTATAGATGAACAAGTTTGGAGCAAAAATTGCAAATCAATCCTAGAACAACAACAAAGGACATTGTGAAGATGCTGTAGGAAACTGGTTGACAAGTATCTATATCCACAGTAAAATTTGTATATTGACATACCTTGAAAGGCTGCTCAGCAAGGAAGAAGCCATTGCTCCATAAAAAGTCAGACTACAGTTTGCAAGTGCACATGGGGACAAAGAAATTACTTTTTGGTCTGATGAAACAAAAATGTAACTGTTTGGCAATAATGACCATTGTTATGTTTGGATGAAAAAGGGTGCACCAGAACACCATCCCAACTGTGAAGCATGGGGGTGGCAGCATCATGGGTGTTTTGCTGCAGGAGGGACTAATGCATTTCACAAAATAGATGGCATCATGAGGAAGGAAAATTATGTTGATATTTTGAAGCAACAACTCAAGACATCAGCCAGAAAGTTAAAGCTTGGTTGCAAATGGGTCTTCCAAATGGACAATGACCCCAAGCATACCTCCAAAATATGGCAAAATGGCTTAAGTAGAACAAAGTCAAGGTATTGGAGTGGCCATCACAAAGCCCTGACCTCAGTCTGATTTGTGGGCAGAACTGACAAAGCATGTGCGAGGAAGGAGGCCAACAATCCTGACTCAGTTACACCAGTTCTGTCTGAAGAAATGGGCCAAAATTCCAGCAACTTATTGTGAGAAGCTTGTGGAAGGCTACCGAAAATGTTTGACCCAAGTTAAACAATTCAAAGGCAATGTTACCAAATACTAACAAAGTGTATGAAAACTTCTGACCCACTGGGAATGTGATGAAATAAAAGCTGAAATAAATCATTCTCACTACTTTTATCCTGACATTTCACATTCTTAAAATAAAGTAGTGACCCTAACTGACCTAAGGAATTGTGAAATTTGTTTAAATGTATTTGTCTAAGGTGTATGCAAACTTCTGACTTGACTTAAATACTTAAACCGGCAGTTCACCCAAAAATGAAACTTCTGTCATTATTCACCCTCAAGTCTGCATAAATGTTTGGCAGCATGCCTCGGGCACCATTCACTGTTACTGCATCTTACTTTACATAAAATAAACGTTACCGGTGACTGAAACTTAACAATCTCCTTTTAAGTTCAATGGAAGAAATAAAGTCATAAAGGTTTGCAACAACATGAAGGTAAGTGATGACAGAATTTTCATTTTTGAGTGAAATATCACTTTTAGAGTACAAGTCAATACTCAAAAGTTACATTAAAAATGTCAGTTTAATTTTGACAAAATGAATTAATTTTTTTTACAAATTAAATACTGAGAAAACATTTGCTTATATAATATAACTATTAAAGATAGATTTAAATTATATATTCTTGTTATGTAGACTATATTATTAAAAATTATAGTATTAATATTATTATATATTATTGTTTATGTACATTTCATATTTATTATAACTGCTCTAGAGAGATGTAGCTTAACAGCTTCTAAATACCCTGCAGCTGAACAGTTCTGGTTGCATACAAGGCATTTATTGATTGATTGCACTATTTCTGCCTTTCTTTGTGCTGTATTTATATTATGGAGCACCCCGATATGAAAGCTGGCAATACTAGATCGCCCCAATGTCGCGCACTTGCAGTGTTGACAGCTTTGTTGATTATAAACAGGAGCGATAGTTTTAACACATTGCTCGCTTACAGAGAGAGGCGGTACAACGCCTCACATGTGCTCAGAACAGAGCTCCACATGAGCATTACGTACGGACTGTTTGATTAAACAACATCAAAGCCCTTTGCAATTTGATATTCACATAAGGTCATCAAGTATAGATCAGAAGTATTGTTCAGCCCTACACAATAGAAAGTGTTGTTTTTGAGTTATTTCACGGCACACGCTAATTTCTTCTAATTACATTCAATTCAGGCGGCAAGCTCACAAATTAGGTATCTAATTTGGTGACATATCTGACATGGTGCTGGATATTCAGTAGCAGCGAAGAAATGTTGCTGAATAGCGGTACAGGAAACACTGCTATAAACAATTCCCATTTATACACATCATTGTAAAATATCGACTGTACCTTGCGTTCACGTATGCACTAGTACATTGGAGGAATTCCTGTGTTTTATATAAGAGGGAACCCCCTCTATTGCAGTGCATTTCTGCTGCATGTTGCAATAGAAAGTGAAGGAAACAAACACAACAACATTTCTGGAATATCTCAAAATAAAGTGAATCAACAAAGAATAAAATAGTAAAGTCTTCCTCGTATCCCATGTTCGTTATTTACACAAGCGTCACTGGAGAATGACTTTGCTGTTGAGAAAGCTGCTTACTGACTAATTTGCATGTATACAGGAGTAAAGTGTATGCCGCTTATACAGTGCATGTAAACAGGAAAACTGTTTTCTCGCAATAAACTGATTTCTGGTGTCAATGTATACGTAGTCAGTTTAAGTGATTTTGTAAAATAACAAGCTTCACATTTCTACTTTTAAACCCTCCTAAAATTGCCTCATTGACTTCCATTGTATAAGTGCCTGACTTTAACCTAGATTTTTACTTATTTTTAAAGAAAAGGTGGTACAGGTCGAAATTATTTTTTGTGGTAATTAACATTATGCCACACATGCTGTCGATTGTGTTTAACTTGTGTAAAACCCAGAATATTCCATTAAGGGTTAGATTAAGTAGAAATAGCTTCCTAAGGTAACAATAGCAGGTTACCACTTTTTAGACCAGTATGTGATGGAAGAAACATGAACTAATTTTAGATTATGTAGTGGAATAATTTTTTTATACAATCAGATACATTTTGAAAATTAGTAATAAAAGTAATAAAAAATGAAAGATGTAATGAAAAAATTGTTTTATTCCACTGGATGTTTTATCATGATGCAGTGCACTAATGATGTATTTGTCAATTTGATAGTGTTTAAATTCACAGCACTGATCTGTGGGGGAAGATACCATTAGGGGAGACCTGAGAGTAAGGATGTGTTGTGTGGTACTTTAGATGTTACAACTTCCCCTTGTTGTTCTTTGGATTCCAGAACAAAGAGAACACTGATGTGTATGTTCTTGAAATATTAACATCATGAAACAGTAGAGAAAGAATAGAGACAACAAATAATTTATAGCGAAAATAAAGTACGTTGGAAGACACGCAATAATGCCTTTTAGCTTGGTCCCTTATGGGCTTATATGGCCATATTGCTCTCCTCAGAAAGGAAAGTTTTACCTCAAGTTCTTTATCTCCCTTCTTCACAGCGTTTCCAACAAGCACAATTACCTTATGGTTTTTGCTCATTCATGGAATGTTCACTTGGAATAACCACTCTAGATGACAGTTAAATAACTTCTCTGCTACAAAGTCATTCATGCAGAAATGGGCAATCATGCAGCTTTATTTCTTATCAGCACCACTCAGGATCACTCCTCAAATGTCTGTGGACAATATTCTATAGTTGGGGAAGAATATTAGCACTAGTCAAAAGCCATCTGTGCAATGGAAATGGAAAATTTGCAATGCCAGGTTGACTTCAACTCAGCTCCCAGGTTCAAAATGTGGTGTTCTTTTCTATGTAGTTCAGTGGTGTTCAACATACTTGGGGCCCATACCAGTTTTCTCTCAGGGACGAGCTTGATTATCTTGCCCTGCCAATCATTATAGGTTATATAAGCAGGTACTTCCCTCACACCAGTGTTGATTCTTATGGCATCCCTCACCTCTATATCTCCACCTTTACATTTTGTAACGTCTATACCAATTATTATTCAAAATTGTCTTTCTATTTCTTACTTTAGTCAGATAGTTCTGGATCACTGAGCTCATGCCCAGTCCTGTGGTTGAGCTCCTACATTATGGACAGCACACAGAATCCGTTTACCTTAATGCACTTCATGACTATATGAACTATTGAACTTGTAAAATTTCAGTATGTCTGGCGACATTTTAGGAAATCAGAGCACAGTTGTCTATCACAAGGAGACATCACATGTGGTACACTTATCATGGGTGGGGTTAATTACATTTACTGCTATCCAAATTGAAAATTTCAAATTGAAGGCAATAGAGTTGACTGAGAGATGTGAGACAGAAGTTGAGGAAATAATGACGCCTGTCAAACCACCCTCATTAGTGAGTTTACATTGTATTCTCTCTGGGCAGTAAATATTTAGAGCAGATCACATCACACAATAAGGTCAGGATGTAAAGAATTTGCAGGCACACAAATCTGGAACATCTGATGCAAAATGCATGCAATGCATATACATGTTAAGATTCTGAACTGTGTAGATGGAGTTGTGGTTGCATAGTTTTCTGTGCTCCAGTTTTGTGGCTTGAATGGACCAAAATTAGATGATAATCATTGTGTCATTGGATATCATGTTGAGAAGAGTTGAACGTTTAGAAGTCTCAGACTGGCTCTTAAAAGAAAAGAGGATTAAACTGCTTTTACTTTATTTGAATACTTCTGGCTAAAGCTGCAGATGTATGCATGTTTTTGCTCTGATTTTTATTTTTTATTTTTAACCAGGACATTTAAATATCAGATGTGTTTGAAATCTGCTGCCTTAATCTTTGTGGCCTCCTGGGCCTTGAAGAAGCACAACAACAGTGTTGAAATGTCACATTTTGTAAATAATGAAAGATTGCGAACAATCTGCCCAAGCTTTAATGTTAACTCAATGGCAAAACAAGAGCATTTTTGGTTTGAAATATGCTGCATTTGTTTTTGCAAGTGTTAACACTTAGAGGCAAATTGGCAAAAAGGACAAGAGCTGCAAAAGAGCTACAGAAATCTGACTCTTGAATATACCACTACAGCTGAATGATATGAAGAGCTTTTCTGAAGCTTCATCAAAATGTCAGTCCCCTATATCCTCCCACAGTCTGTTGGAATGTCCACATTTGTTTTAGATGTCTGGGCAGCGGATGAGCATTGAATGCTTCACATTTTCGCAGAGCGTGCGAGAGCAAAGCATTTCCCAATCAAGAGGGGATCCTCCTGAGCAGGTGATGAATTGGTTTCTTTGGTGAGGTCACTGCTTGCTTGGTGCTCTGTTGGTGTCTCTCCCAAGCCACGAACCCCCCCCACTCTCACCCCACCTGTTTCTCCAGCAACATTCCCTCTCTGGCCACTTAGACGACGTATGCAAACTATTTAAATCTGAAGCATGGCTTTGTGAACATTTGTTGTTTCAGTCCAACTCACTCTCTTTAAATTCCTCAGCCTTTTGAGTTGAAGCATACAGTATGTATGGATTTATGCAAAACTCGCATGGATTTAATTAGTGATAGTGTTGACTCTCAGTCGCTTATGAGTCTAAGATGCTTTAAGTAAAGATGTTTACATAAAGCATCTTAGTTCAGGCAGCAACATTCTCTCTGCTTGATAATGGAAATGACTGCAACTTGGAATCCTATGAACCCTAATAATAAGTTGAGGTTAGGAAAAGAGTGAATAGAGTGCAACTGAATAGAGTTTTCTGAAGTGAGAAGCTCTATTATGCAGATGTAGCAAATAGGGAAAGTTGCAACAGTAGTAGTAATTTGACCCAGTCAAATGAAAAGCCTGGTGAAAGCCTGGAAACAAGTCGACCTCTCACCTGCTGCATCTGTCCAAATGTTGACACACCTGTTGTCCATTGTCTCAGACAGTCACACACTTTCAATGCTGGTCTGCATTACTTCATTGGAAATGCCGTGAGGATGCTCACATTAATCTGACATCAAAGTAACAGTGAATGAAGGTTCCTGAAAACAGTTCCAAAACTCTCCCTTCAAACAGACGAGTCTGTTAAACACAGTTTATATCATCCTGAGAGTGGAGCCTCACTCGTTTACATTAGAAACAACTCTGAGAAACAAATGCCCGGAAGACACTAGGCCAATATGGTAATTGTGTTCTCATGTTTTAGCTCAGCCATGACTAGTTTTATTTCAATGTTAATTATTTTTACTGAGATAAATAGGTTTTCTGGTGCTTGAATACCTTTCGGTCTGTGCGTTTGGCTGTTTCCCAGACAAAAGTCTTGCATAACCACCAGTATATTTGCAGAACTGTATTCATGGATTTATTAGGTTTGTGGTCCTGATTTAAAACCCAACTCTGCGCTAGTACATCACTGGTTCTGAAGCAAAGCAAAGGCATGCTATGGAGAGAAGGCATATTTTATGGTGTTGCTATAGAGAAAGAAGTTAACGGAGCCTGCATTTGCACATTTGCAAATGAAAAGAGAGAACTAGTCATGTAGGAGCATACAATTTTATAGATTGTAGCTTTTGCAACAAAATAGCAAACTGAAAATATTAAATGTTAAAAAAAAATCAGTTTAGCTATTCACTTAACATATATAAAATACAGCCCAGATATCAGCCTCAGATATATAAAAATAAAGATAAAAAAGGATATAGATAAGTTTTATGCATTAAAATGGTGTAAGATTGATCCCCTTTTTCTTGAATTCCCAACCTAATTTCAGAGAATGAATGTTACTATAACAAAATTTTAGCAAACTGACTTTAACTAGAGGCACTTCAACAACTATGTCACGACTACAACGGCTGATTGTGACATTATAAACACCTTTTTTTTCAGCTCTATTACTAACACACTGCAATGTTATGATTTTTACTCTAATGCATCATTTGAAAACGATACATTTTATTGCGTGTATTACAGAACTACATACATTTACATACTTATTCCAAAATTATTACCTTCCACAGTAGCTCACCTGATAATATTGGACTTTGAACTCGGAAGACCATGGTTTAAACCCAGCCAAGGATGCATGATATGAAAGTGAAAGTAAAACCAAAGTGACATATTAGCGACACAGAATAACCTGAAAGCTTCAGAAAAAAAATTGCTTTTCATGTCGAATTTGCTTTTAAAACAATATTGGTTAGGTGTAGTTGTTGGTTTAGTTTAAAGGATGTCTGTTTTGTTCACCTTTCATTTATCTTTTAGGACACTATTGGTTAGGTTTAGGCTAAAGTTTTAGGTTACAGAGGTTCATTTTACTATCTAAAATGTACCTTGTCTGATTACATAATTTCACTTGTTTTTGGCGCACTCCACTGGATATTTCTCTAGGAAACTGCAGCCAGATTCATAATACAGCATTGCAAAAATGTTGCCATGGTCACATAAATGTTATGAGATCAGGCTGAAAATTCCCTATATTGTAAATATATGAGGACAAGAAATCAATTCACAGTTACTACTGTCAACTAACTTCGACCAATAATTTTATTACATTTTTAGTGCTATATATTTTGTAATGGATGCAGGTAACTAGTGTTGTCAAAAATACCAGTACTCCGGTACCAAGTTGGTACTTAAACAAAAACTTTTTTACGATACCAGAATTTCTGAAGGTACCGGAGTACCGAGTCGGGAACTTTCGAACGCTCACAACAAGCAAAAGCTGCTGCGGAGTCTCAACTGAATCTTGTCGAAAAGAAAAGTAGAAAAAGCCAGGTTTGGAAATTCTTTCGATTTGAGACTGATGAAAAGGGAAACATCATAGATCAGCAAAAACCTATTTGTAAACGATGCTTTCGCAATTTTCTGACGAAAGGAGGAAACACATCAAACTTAATAAAGCACCTGAAAGACAGACACCCGGATTAATTTAAGCAACTAAAGCAGGTGAGTTTAAAAGCATATTATCTTTTGCATTAGGGCTGAAACGATTAGTCGACATTATCGACAACGTCGAAAATAAAAAATTTACGAGAAATATTTTCATTGTTGAATAGTCGTTTGATATCATTTAACTTGTCATGAAATCACATTAAACTAATGATGAAGCGCGAGAGCAGCACTGCAATTCACGCCTGATGGAGGAGAAGAATAATTATTAATAATTAGAACTTTCTAAAGTTGCCTCTTCAATCAGTTGCGCGCATGTCCCGATCTAAGGGGGAGAGATTGAAACTGCACCCGGCTGAGAGAGACTCTGCCTCGGGGATACTCATCCCTTGAGAGCGGACGCTTAATGCAGCTAGATTAGAATGCGATGGCTCGCGACTTATTGAATCATAATATAAGACACTGTGCATTTCTTATCGTGAAGAAAAATGGCAATATGCAGCTTTATTAATAAGAGAGCACTTTGCACATTAGTTTGGAAATTGTTTTTTTTATTAATTCTAATGTATGCTCATTTATTTTTAATTTTTTTAGTACTTGGTAAAAACTTAAAGTAAAAGTTGCTAAAGTTGAAGCAAATCTTATATAAGTGTTCAAAAATACTTTAAGCATACATTGTACAGTTTTGTTATAATTCAAAAATAATATATTTAAATTAAAGTGTTGCTCAATGGCATATTTCTGTTGTTAGTTCTGCTGCTAATGTTTTGTTAACTTTGTTAATAAAAGAGTGTTGTTTAGTAACCTGTTTTTGTGTTTTGCTTTGGAACCGAAAATGGTATCGAGTACCGTGAAATTTCACTGGTATTGGTACCAACTACTGAAATTTTGGTACTGTGACAACACTACAGGTTATAGAGGTAAAGTTTTTTTTACTCAAGACAACAGTAACAAATACAAATATTTAGTACAAGAGTGCAACAATAAACAATTAATGACAGTTAATGACAATGAGAGTCTAGGATTTTTGCTTGGCCTGCGGTTTTAGCACTGATTGTATCTTTAAGAGAAGAGTAAATCCTGTTACCGGGTCTATTATGCAGTTCATATGCTTCCTGCTGCTGACTTGGCCACTGCTTATTGAAGGCTATGATTCTGTTGTGAATAATAGAGACTGAGAACCTCTTTTCTTTGTTCCCTTATGTTGTGGAACACTTCAGTAACACATTCCAATAAGGTTGTATGCTGTATATTAGATAATGCAAAAGTTAATACGAACTTAAATGACCAATAATCTTTAGGCAGTTATTAATCTTGGGTAATGTTAATTTCTACATATACTAATACATGTTTTTCATTAATATACAAAATGTATATATGTTAACATTAGTTAATGAAATATAAACGAACATAAGGAAACAATGAACAATCGTATTTTGATAAATTAACATTAACCAAGATGAATTAATGCTGTAAAATTAACTTACTAATGTTAACAAATAGAACCTTATTTTAAAGTGTTACCAATAGTTCTTCCTGAGCAGAGGTACAGTGTGTTTGTTTATTTTTTTTCTGATACAGCTAACTAATCGTGAAAAGTGGCAAATAGTGTCCATGTAGGTCTAATCATGTTGCGTAAGAAAATTCTATTTAATTTTATATGGTGCTGGGATTTATACCCAGTGCTGGGTGTAATATGATAGCAAAGCAATTAGTTACTGTAATCTAATAATTTTTAGTCCAAAAGTAGCTTAACTCATTACAATTTAAATTCAAGTAATAAGTTTATATTTACTGACTTTCAGTTAAGTTTATTACTTTCAATTACCATATTTAAAGATACATATTTCTATTGAGAATATATATACTGTATATTTAAAAACAATCTTTTACACATTAAATAAAAAATGTAACAATGTTATTGTTTGCCAAGCTTAGTATACATTATGAAATGTAACTATTTCCTGTCACAAAGGGCCACCCCATGGTGCTCTTTTCACCTAACCCCATTGCATTATGGGCCATTCCTTTTTAACGGGAAGTGAAGAGGATTATGGGCATAGCCCTGCTAAATCAACAAGTCTCCCCCAACAGTAGGGTGGCATTATTCAGCTGTCAGACAAGCGATTCCTCATTGCTTTGCACACAATTCATGCACACAACAACACAACAATGCTGTTGCCAACACTAGGACCTTTTTAGAGCTAGAGCAACAGAGAAGCAGAACTGTTGTTTTATTAACATTTTTGAGCGTGTTTGTGCATGGACTGGCAGGGAAATACGAATACATGTCCATTAGACTTCAGATCATTTTCTGAATTTGTTAAGCCTGCTCAGGGATTTAGCCCAATGCTCCTATGTATTTGTCACTGCCTATTATTTAGAGAAACACACAACCCAGAGCACCGCTGCGATGATGCTTGGATGCATTTTATACTCTAATCAATCATGGCGAAGACGTCATCAAAAATCCAGACGTCGTCATCCTCTCATTGTTTAATTCTGTCACGAGTTACAGAAAAGACGAGGATCCACCCTGTATGCTTCAAAGCGCATGCAAGCTTTTGCTGTTTCTGATCTTGAAGAAGGCTCCGGCATAAAGTACATTCCTAATTAGGATTAAGGAAGAGGTCAGTCTGCTTGTACTAGAATGTGAGGCATTTGCAGTGAGTGGGGATGATGCCATCTGTGCTGAAAGCAGTGAGCAGCTAATTTGGGAACTGAGAGCGCCACGTTTTGCAGATTTTCGTTTAAGCCGGCTAGCCGTTTTGCAGTGAATGCAGGGCCCTCCGATCAGCCAAAAAAAAATTGGCAAGCTGAAGGGCCTTTTATCGTTGATGAAGGAGATAAGCAGTTTGTTTGCCGAGCCTTATAATTGTGTATCTGTATGCAAAGGTACTTCAAAGCAGGTCATATCTCTGATTAGCAGTTTCTGGGACAAGCAGTTGTTGAAATTGCTGCTCAGAGCCATGAGGTTGAAAATTGAGCCTCCAATAGATCTTATCAGGGGAATGGTTAATGCTTCCAGCTGCCCACGAACAGGACACAAGGAGATGTATGGTTCTGACTTACCTGCAAATGCAACCAATTAATTGGCTGTGCAGTCTCTGCCTGCTGTTGACAGCTGCTATAAATAGCAAAGATTTCTCCTATGGTAACCTGTTCTCACCCCTATGAGAAATAACTCATGGACTTGCTTCCTACATCTGCCCAATGGATAATCACTAACATGCAGTGATCTTACTAAATTGAGCCTTCATTTTTTTAAGGGATAGTTCACCCCAAAAAATGTAATCCTATCATTGTTTACTCACCCTCATGTTGTTCCAAACCCATGTGACATTCTCCCTGTCTATTAAAATATGAATATATTAACATCTTTACATGTATTGTTGCCAATTAATGAAAATGAATAGTGAATCTGGGCTGTCAAGCTCCAGAAAGAACATTCAAGTCTATATAAAAAAAACACACTATTTTTCAAGTCTTCTGAAGCCATCTGATATCTTTATTTAATTTCAGAGTGATTATAAGAACTTAAAGCTCTGTTCATCATACATACTGGTCAAATGGCTACAGAATACATGGAAAATTGTAATAAAAATCGACAGTACTTTTAATAAAGGGAAATGGAAATGTTCCCTATAAGTGAATTTTGTGGGGGAACAGCATTCCTGTTCAAACTGGCTACATTTGTTAGGGGAATGAAGAGTATGTCTATATTTTCTCCACTCGATAGCCAACGAAAGCTATGCGGGTCTGCACAAAAATGCGTGGGATCTTCTGGGTCTGTGGTTGCGCAATGTTGACTATCGTGAGTGGCCAGAACACTTGCACGCAACAGATCAACAAATGCACACGGGAATCCATGGGCAACTTATCCACACATGCACGTTCAATTCACAAATTCACGCACTAAAAAGACACAATGTAAGGTTTTCTTTGCTCACAATACCATCCACAAGTACATAAGTCATTCAGTATGTGTAATTTAATGCAAAAATAAATGCTGAGCTGTTTGTATTGTATTCTTCTTTGAGAATGTCTGTTTTGCCATCTTGACGTACAAACGCTCAATGCTGGGGGCGTGGTTTAGCGTGGCTGACAATAAATGCAGATTCATTAAATGAAGGGAAATATCCAGTAGATTTGGCAAAAAAAAAAAAGAATACATCCAAGAAAAAAAAAGATATCAGTTTACATTATTCATCTTTACATTACTGTGTGGAACTATTTGGGTGTACTCTTTAATATGTAAAGAAATAAAACATTTTAATCGAATTAATTACATCGTGTCCCGATTAAGTAAACTAAAATATTTGCCGAGAAAGCCCCTCATATAAATATAATTCAATATATAATGATGAAATAATGATACATAGTTATATATATATATATATATATACATATATATATATATATATAATATATATATATATATATATATATATATATATATATATATATATATATATATATATATATATATATATATATATATAAGAGTATATAAAAATATATATGCAGTAGTTATATTGTGGAGAATATATTTGACAGTCCAGTGTGAGATAATAAGATGAAGATTAATAAAGTGCAGTGCTGATTGTTGATCGTGAGAGATCAAGTGTTCAAAAGTCTGATTGCTTGGGGGAAGAAGCTGTCATGTAGTCAGCTGGTGCGGGTCCTGATGCTGCGATACTGCCTGCCTGATGGTAGCAGTGAGAACAGACCATGACTCGGGTGGCTGGAGTCTCTGATGATCCTCCAAGCTTTTTTCACACACCGCCTGTTATATATGTCCTGGAGGGAGGGAAGCTCATCTCCAATGATGTTTCTGGCAGTTCGCACCACCCTTTGCAGGTCTTTGTGGTTGTGGGCGGTGCTATTGCCGTACCAGGCGGTGATGCAGCCAGTCAGGATGCTCTTTACAGTACTGGTGTAGAACCGTGTGAGGATGTGGTGGTTCATTCCAAACTTCCTCAGCCATCTCAGGAAGAAGAGGCGCTGGTGAGCCTTCTTCACAACGGCCTCAGTGTGGACGGACCATGCGAGTTCCTCAGTAATGTGGACACCGAGGAACTTGAAGCTGCTGACTCTCTCCACCGGTGCTCCATTAATGGTGATGGGGCTGTGTTCTCTGTCTTTCCTCCTGAAGTCCACCACAAGCTCCTTGGTCTTACTGACATTGAGGGAGAGGTTGTGCTCCTGACACCAGCGTGTCAGAGTGTGCACCTCCTCTCTGTAGGCTCTTTCATCATTGTCAGTGATCAGACCTACCACCGTCGTATCGTCAGCAAACTTAATGATGGCATTGGAGCTATGTGTTGCCACACAGTCATGTGTATAGTGAATACAGGAGTGGGCTGAGAACACAGCCCTCCGGGGCTCCAGTGTTGAGGGTCAGTGATGAGGAGGTGTTGCTGTCAATTCTAACCACCTGACCTCTGACTGACAGGAAATCCAGGATCCAGCTGCACAGCGAGCTGTTTAAGCCCAGAGCCCGGAGTTTCTCATCAAGCTTGGAGGGCACAATGGTGTTGAATGCTGAGCTGTAGTCTACAAACAGCATTCTCACATGTGTTCCTTTTTTCCAGGTGGGAGAGAGCAGTGTGTATTGTAGATGTTAGGCATCATCAGTGGAGTGGTTGTTGCGGTAGGCAAACTGCAGTCGGTCCAAAGAGGTGGGCAGCACAGAGCAGATGTAATCTCTGATTAACCTCTCTAAGCATTTGCTGATGATGGGGGTCAGAGCAACAGGACGCCAGTCATTTAAGCAAGTGATTTTGGCTTGCTTCGGTACAGGCACAATGGTTGATGTTTTGAAGCATGTGGGGACTACAGACAGGGAGAGGGACAGGTTCAAAATGTCCATAAAAACACCAGCCAGTTGGTTTGCACACGCTCTGATGACGCGGCCCGGAATGCCGTCTGGACCCGTGGCTTTACGGATGGATCTACATGTGAGATGCTGTTTGTGAGTAGCGCTCAAATATTGCGCACCGCGTGAAGGCTAAAAATAGCCTAGAGTGTGTGTGTAAACAGAGCAGCGCCATTCAATAGCTGCACGTGCATTTTATACATTTACTTATTAAACACAGCCTTTTATGATTCACAGCCTATTGCACATCTTCAAGTGGCTTTGAATAAAATGCACGAGTCATATGAACTACTTTAATTGTGTTTTAATGGTTCTTTTATGTCATTCCTAGTTAGAACACTTAAGATATTTTTGAAAACAAAATAAAAATAAATGCTGCTTCTCTTCACCTCGGATGCATTAAATTGATAAACAAAATACTAGCAAATACATTAGAAATGTTGTAATTTATCATTACTGTTTGAAATTAGTTTTTTATGATTTTATTTATAATAAAATTGAATTGTTTTACCCATGATGGCAATGCTCCATTTTCAGCTCTACTGAGAAAATAATGCGTCACATAAACCTTATGAAATAATTTTACGTCTTAACTAACTTAAGTTACTTTTCTTTTTGTTTGAATGGTTAAAATGGTTGTGCTACTTAATCCAAACTAGAGTCCCCCCAGTGAATCTCTGCCATTTCCACCACTGATAGTCACAATGGACTTAGATGATCTGGCAAAAAGTTGTGGAAAAACAAATCTATTTGTGTTCCACGGAAGAAAGAATGGGTTTGGAGTGACATTAGGGTGTGTAATTAATGTTAGTTTTTTTTATTTTGGGGTGAACTATTCCTGTAAGTGTTATATTTGTTCAAATATTTGTCTTAATTTTCCGTAATTGAGGCACTAAAGAGTTGTCAGCCTTTGGACTGTGACAATCTAGAATGCCTTTGTTCTGCCACAGTAGCCATCAAGCACTGTCCTGATAATTTAGTATTCATTCCCTCCCACTGCCTGAAACTGTTTCACAACACAAAGGTTTCAACTGGCATTCATGTGGACTTGAACCATGTGATGGTGTGACACTAAACAAGGGGTCTATTTAAAAAAAAAAAAAAGAATGCGATCTAATCAAGCCTAGTTATTTCATGTGGCTGGAATGTGGGTTGAAATGTATTCCTTAGTGTATCTGATGCATGTATAATCAGCAAAATATGAATTATGAATTTACTGTAATTGAATGATAATTTGAAGTGCAGAACATCAAAAGATGTACAGATTGTGGAGAACAAAGGAAGAGCAAGCAAGAGGATATGAGATATATAAGATTATAATGTGTAGGTCTACCATTAAAATGTGCTGTGTATTACAAACATTTGTGTGATCCATTCATGATACCATAAATATTGCAAGTTGTTGC
This sequence comes from Xyrauchen texanus, assembly GCF_025860055.1. Classification (NCBI taxonomy): domain Eukaryota; kingdom Metazoa; phylum Chordata; class Actinopteri; order Cypriniformes; family Catostomidae; genus Xyrauchen; species Xyrauchen texanus. The sequence continues at coordinate 24,553,680 of NC_068306.1, read as the reverse complement.
AATTTGTCCTATGTTGACAAACAAATACAGGATATGTACTTATACTAAAAGGAACAGTATAGGACTTGGGGCCTCACGAATAGTTCAACCTACTCAGAAATAACTTTAAACTCTTAGTAGAGCTGGAAATAACTTCTGATACAAATACTTCAGACTTTTTAGGTCAGCATGAGCATGCAACGTCACAGATTTCTATATAGAGATTGATGTGCCTTTGATCAGTAATCTTACTTACACACAAATCACATCTTAATATTTCACATTTTCCAGGATGGTTCTCTTTTTATTTTATTTGGTGCCAGAATACAGGACTATGAAAAAGTATTTGCCCCCATCCTGATTTCTTCTATTTTTGTGTATAGCTACTATATATGTATAACTAAATTGTTTCAAAAATTCTAACAAAATCTAACATAAAACAAAAGCAATCTGAGTAAAAACAAAATACAGTTTTTAAATTATAATGTTATTTAAGTCCAAAAATATTTTACAGAGAAAACAGCTTGCAGGAGCCTCATTTTTTGTTAGATCATCTTCAAACTTGAAACATAACTTCTTTGGACTTGTGGCTTTGAGAACATTTTATTTCTGGGTTGTCTTGGCGCTTTTATTATTGTTTATAAAAAAAAATTAGATTATAAAACATGTTCAGCACAAAATATTTCCATTAGGCTACTATAAAATTCAGCTTCTCTAACTTAAAAAACCCAACATATATTCATTCTGAAACTTGGAAAATAAAAGTGTCCAATGTGTCTTCTTTCAAAAGATACTACAACTGTGTCCATACTCCAAAGGGTCCAGTAAATACAACCATTTAAGTTCAGGTATGTCATTTTCATGGTTTGTGCTCTAAAAGGGGGTGCGTAAGGGGGTCAACATGTTAATGGGCAGTTCATGCTAGAAAACCCTACAATATGGCTGAATTAAGCAGTTCTGCAAAGAAGAGTAGGCCAAAATTTCTCCACAGCGTTTTGAAAGACTGATCTCCAGTTATCGGAAGTGTTTGGTTGCAGTTGTTGCGGCTAAAGTTGGCACAACCAGCTATTAAGCTTAAGGGGGCAGTTCGTTTTTCACATGGGGACATTAGGTGTTGGGTAACTTTTTAGATCTAAAACAATTTATTATGGAAAATACACAAAAAATAGAATAAATCAGGAAGGGGTCAATACTTTTTCACAGCATTGTAAAATACTTTTAACCAGAATTAAAATAAAGCCATACTCCGTTTAACTCATGTTCCATTACTAAATCACAGCTGACTTCCAGAATTTCGCCTCATTTGATAGCCTGTTGCCATGCAGAAGGGGCGTAATAGAATTCAGGACAGAGATGAGGAATGGAAGATACGCATAAACTCAAGAGCACACCGGTCCTGTGAACAGCAGTAGCACTAGAGGACAAAAGGAAAGAGGCCTCCTACATTAGCTATTGCTGACGCAAAGTGACATGTATTCGGGCGTTCTGTGACACCACTGCCCCTCTCTCACTGGCTCAACTCAAGCTTAGTCTTTGGCCTGGCTAGATCAGAGGGTAGACTGGCTGCAGTGTACTCCTCAAAACCTCAGGAAACAAAAGAGAGTCTATCGCAGGCACGTGTGAGTGCTGAAATTACAAATGCAGGTAGCAGAGCCCCTGGCTAGAAGTGAATGGTCAGAGTGAACTAAATTTAGAAATAATGCAAATGAATCCTGTTGCACGTGATCTAGTCGACCTATTCTAGTCTAACTAGATTTACCTAGTCTTGTCAGGTATTTAAAGAAAGTGCCCCAAGAAGACAATTAAACCAATACTTCACCCACAGATTAAATTTATAATTTACTAACCCTCATGTTGTCCAAATTCCATATTAATTTCTTTCCAGTTTGACACAAAAGGAGATAATAGGCAGAATGTTAGCTTCTTTCAACATTCATTTTCATTAAACAAATGCAGTGAAAGTGAATAGTGACTTACTAGAGGCTAACGTTCTGTTAAATATCTTTTTTGTTTTATAGAAGGAATAATGGGTGAGTAAATTATGACAGAATTTTCATTTTTGGGCAAACTAACATTCTTACAACTGCAAACTAGAGCAAGTCAATGTTGTGTTTTAGAAAGTGTTGTACTTCAAGAGGTATGTCGCCTTGTTCTGCACTTGCAATCTGAAGTGACACCTTGTGACATTTGCTGAGCAGCTGAAGGAATATCAGAGGTATTTTAGTTGTGGAGATTGCCTTATCTTTGCTGAACACTACTACTATTTTTAGTCTTGCTATAACAAGAAATAAATACCAAGCCATATCTTCTATAAGAGAAATATTCTCATCTACCAGTTCATAACATGTAATGGGACTTTAGGAACATGTTGGATAACTGAATATTTTTCCTCCATTTAATGAAAATCGGAAAGTGCACGATGGTTACATACAGTATGTCGATATAAAATGAACAAAATGTACAGCCTTTGTAATGACTGTGCCTAGTTCCCAGATGTACCTTCCTTTCAGCAGTATTTTCATTATTTGTTGTCTTCATTCAAGATTGAAAACAGATGAAAACTGATGAGTTTGAGGTCAGAACATGTTGTCATTACTGTTATCAGAAGAGCAACGAACATTCCTAAGTCACTTGCAAATAAATATTCAATGAACGTTTTCTTTAGTGTCTGTAATCTTCTGTGTACATGCAAAAGAGGCTTCGTTGAATCCTCCTGACTTGCAATGTCCATAAAGATAAACCTGTGACAGAATGAATAAAGGAGATAAGTCCATTTAGGTAATCAATTTGGGTAGCCTCAGGCAGTCAGTTAGAGCTTCCCACAGCTGTAAAAACACCACCAAGACTGCCTAAACCTATACACTTTCGTTGATGCCGATGTTTTCTCGAGAGATAAGCTACTATCCCTGGAGCAAGTGGGCTGTCCTATGTAGAGATTATGTGTAAAAGAGCTGCTCAGGGTTTAACACAGCCATATAATTTACTGACATGACAGTTTTACTAAGTAAACTAAAAGTGGAATATAGACTTCACTACAAGCAAAAATAAAAAGCCTGTGAAGTGACTGGTTTTTCTTTGCACATGAGTAAGCCTTCTTGACTTTAGCATTCCTTCATTTATTCTAAGATTTAATTAATAGCCCATAACTGCATTCACAAGCTTCACAACGTGCAAACACTCAGAACGTTTACATGCACAGTTGTAATGGAACTACAGCGGGTTTTTGCATAGTCAAGCCACAGTCTTCATCTGTTTAAGAATACATGACAAAATGTGTAGTACATATCAAAGAAGAACAAAATGTGTAATATATATCAAGAAGAATGACAAACATGCCTGGTTAAATACACATTGTGCATCAACTCTGTCTTTCGGAGCATGCATGAGCACAACGCCACAGCCAGTTATGGTTCGATTTATGTACAAAGATGATAAAGTAGAGCTAAAATTGCATTATTTATGTCTGTTAGTCCAATTTGACCAAAATCAGACTAGTATGTTTTTAGTCGGTCTAAAGCATTTACATGACATTTTAAAAAGACAAATGATTGTTTTAAAGGGCAATCACACAACACTATGAAGAAATTTGCAATACATTTCAAGTTTGGCTAACTCTGACCTTCGAATCTGGATAAAGTGTGACCAATAGAAGATTGAAATGTTACACACTGACCTCTTGGCTCAATTCAAAGGATACCTATTTCAAAGCTGTGTTTTAAAAAAAAAAAAGTATTGTTTTTGAAGTTGACTAGATGGTATATTCTAACATTTTAATATAATATTTTTTTATTATTTATTAAAACCAGTTGCCCTTGCATGTGACATTATATACTGGTCCATGGTGATGTCTGAAATAATTTTGCGTGCTCAGAGACTACTGTGATCAAGGCTACTGTGCATTTAAATGTACTGACTGTATAGGTGTTAAACAAAAAAGATGCTAAAACTCCCGAGACAAAACATGAATTGCAAACATTCCTAGTTATTCCCTTGTAACTTTTCAGTCTATACTTAGGAAATTTGTGCCCTCAAGAATCTACAAGTGTTCCTACTGGCTTCAGGGGTGTAGTATGATATACACTCCTCAGCAAAGTCACACTGGGGATATTACAGTACAGTTATCCATGTGTCAGTGGTGGAGGAATTGTTTCTCTTGCACATCATGAATTGTTCAAGGCAAAAACATGCAGATCGTTCTAAAGCTGCAGGGGTAGATCCATGATGTTGGAGAAACTGTGTGATATCTCTTTGAAACTTACGATGTATACCAGTTGTGAACCATCAACATATAGGGAGCTACAGGACACATCCAATCAAATACCAGTGATGTAGACTGGGCTGTGTGGCATGAATGGCTCTGTGGGCACATTTTTTTCTCAGCCAGTGAACAGCCTCCCGGCCTCCCCTCCTGCTCCCAGCAAAATGAATCAAAGCTGCAGTTTAAAAATAACAAGGAATATTATCCACTTCATGCATTGCTGAGTGAAGTGAATGTGTTGAATGCTCTCTGACAGTCTACACGGGAGCAGAATGCTTGAAGCTTCAGCTTTTTTGCACGCCTTACCCTCTGCTAATTACAGATCATGATGTAGGGTGTGGTGGTTTTAAACTTTGCACTGTGGAAGCGGTCCAAACATCCCCATGATTCTGGCTATATAACTCCATACTCTGTGGTGTAATGTTTCCCCAAAGACCAGGGGTGTCAAAAAAAATTTTGGGTTAGATTGGACCAAGCTACCATGCTTGGGGGCCGAAGTTTATATTTATAAATTATATATACTGTTGAAGTCAGAAGTTTACATATACCTTACATACACCCAAATACATTTAAACTCAGTTTAAATAATTAAATCATAGAAAACTTTCCCTGTCTTAGGTCAGTTAGGATCACTATTTTAACAATGCAAAATTTCATAATTGTAGAGAGTAGTGTTGTCAAAAATACCGGTACTTGGGTACCAAGTCGGTACTGAAACAAAATTTTTTTTTACAATACCAGAATTTCTGAAGGTACCCATGCAGAGTCGGGAACTTTTGAACTCTCACAACAAGCAAAAGATGGCGACAAGCAAAGCTGCTGTGGTGGAAAAAGTGGAAAAAGCCAGGTTTGGAAATTCTTTGGATTTGAGGATGATGAAAAGGAAAACATCATAGATCAGCAAAAACCTATTTGTAAACGATGCTTTCGCAATTTTCTGAGGAAAGGAGGAAACACATCAAACTTAATAAAGCACCTGAAAGACAGACACCCGGATTAATTCAAGCAACCAAAGCAGATTATCATTTGCATTAGGGCTGAAACGATTAGACGACATTATCGACAACGTCGAAAATAAAAAAATGACAAGAAAAATTGTCATTGTCGAATAGTCGTTTGATATCATTTAGTGTAAAATGAAATCATATTAAACTGTAATGATGAAGCGTGAGAGCAGCACTGCAGTTCACGCCTGACGGAGGAGAAGAATTACACAGATCACAGTTCAGATGCAAACTTTACTTTCACAGCTTAATTTTATGTAGATCCCAAAGTATTAGGGAATTATAAAAACAAAAAGTACATTCAGAAGCACTCTCGTTGTGGAATATGCGGAGCCGGAGCTCTTTAAAGGAAACATCCCGACGTTACAAATGCAGTTATATTTAATGTGTTATAGCTTTATTAAAGTCCAAATAATACAGAAGCAGGTCATATTAATAACTTTAAACTCAGAAACTGGCATTTCTCTGTGTGGTAAGCACCTCTTCAATGAATTGTGCGAATGTACCGATATAAGGGGAAGAGATTGAAACTGTACCCAGAGAGAGACTCTGCCTCGGGGACGCTCATCCCTCGAGCGCACACACTTAATGCAGCTAGATTAAAACGTGATTGCTCACGACTCATAATATATTAATCATAATATAAGTCACTGTGCATTTGTTATCGTGAAGAAAAATGGCAATATGCAGCTTTATTAATAAGAGAGCACTTTGCACATTAGTTTGGAAATAATTTTTTATTAATTCTATTGTATGCTTGTTTATTTAGGTTTTTTTCGTACTTGGAAAAAAAAAAAGTAAAAGTTGCAAAAGTTGAAGCAAATCTTATATAAGTGTTCAAAAATACTTTAAGAATACATTGTACAGTTTTGTTATAATTCAAAAATAATATATTTAAATTAAAGTGTTGCTCAATGGCATATTTCTGTTCTTAGTTCTGCTGCTAATGTTTTGTTAACTTTGTGAATAAAAGAGTGTTGTTTAGTAACCTGCTTTGGTACCGAATATGGTATCGAGTACCGTGAAATTTCAATGGTATTGGTACCGACTACTGAAATTTTGGTACCGTGACAACACTAGTAGAGAGAATTATTTATTTCAGCTTTTAGTACTTTCATCACATTCCCAGTATTTGGTAGCATTGCTTTTAAATTGTTTAACTTGGGTCAAACATTTTGGGTAGCCTTCCACAATCTTCTCACAATAAGTTGCTGGAATTTTGGCCCATTCCTCCAGACAGAACTGTTGTACATGAGTCAGGTTTGTAGGCCTCCTTGCTCGCACATGCTTTTTCAGTTCTGCCCACAAATTTTATATCGATTAATTTTGTTGTCCTTAAGCCATTTTTCCACAACTTTGGAGGTATGCTTGGGGTCACTGTCCATTTGGAAGACCCATTTGTGACCAAGCTTTAACTTCCTGGCTGATGTCTTGAGATTTTGCTTCAATATATCCACATAATTTTCCTTCCTCATGATGACATATATTTTGGGAAGAGCACCAGTCCCTCCTGCAGCAAAGCACCCACACAACATGATGCTGCCACCCCCATGCTTCACGGTTAGGATGGTGTTCCTTTGCTTGCAAGCCTCACCCTTTTTCTTCCAAGCATAACGATGGTCACTATGGCCAAACTGTTACATATTTGTTTCATTAGACCAGAGGACATCTCTCCAAAAAGTAAGATCTTTATCCCCATGTGCACTTGCAAAATGTAGTCTGGCTTTTTTACAGCCATTTGGACATTGCTCCCAAGGATGAACCAGACTTGTGGAGGTCCACAATTTTCTTGGCTGATTTCTTTTGATTTTCCCATGTCAAGCAAAGAGGCACTGAGTTTGAAGGAAGGCCTTAATATGCTTCCACAGGTACACCTCCAATTCAGTAAACCTCCTATCAGAAGCTAATTGCTATTTGTCTAAAGGCTTGACATCATTTTCTGGAATTTTCCAAGCTGCTTAAAGGCACAGTTAACTTAGTGTATGTAAACTTCAGACCCACTGGAATTGTGATATAGTCAATTAAAAAAGAAACAATCTGTCTGTAAACAATTGTTGGAAAAATGACTCATGTCATGCACAAAGTAGATGTCCTAAAAGACTTGTCAAAACTATAGTTTGCTAATATTAAATCTGTGGAGTTTTATTTAAAAATGAGTTTTAATGACTTCAACTTAAGTGTATGTAAACTTCTGCCTTCAACTGTGTGTGTGTGTTATTTTCTTTAACTTTAACTTTTAAAATTATGCATTAACATTATTAAGTATCTTTAACCAAAATGTATCATATATTATCAACTTTGTACATAAAACTTTTCGAAATGACTGAGAGCAACTTGCAGAAAATCAAATATTCATTCAACCCCTCTGTGTAATTCAGAAAGTTCATTCACAGAAAGATTCATCACACTGATTCAAAACGAGTACTCGTGAGCTGGCGAATCACTGTTTTAAAAGTACTGGCTAATAAGTGTCATTTAGTCATGAATCGGACTAAACCAGTCACTGTGTTTGTTGTTGAGTATAGCCAGCGTACACAACAGAAAGGCACACTGTTTTTTTATTTCACAGTGCACACTTTTTTATGTCTACATTCAATTCAGACTGCAATCTCAAAACTTGTGTAAAATATATATTTTTTTGTGTGATGCTGGTAGTTCAGGGGTGGAGCAAAGGAAAATTGGAGCAGGAAAATAGAAAGATGCTGATCTCATAGCGAACACTAAAAGACACTTTTTTTGGCCACCAGCCACAGTGGCTGTGAATGCCCAATTTCACTAGCCACTAATATATATACATTTTTTTTTTTTTACCAGCTATTTTGGTTATTCATAAGGTATATAAAACACCACTTCTGAAGCTGTAGTGAATTATGATGACACACATGACAATTAATTTATGTCACTGCATGTAATTTGCTAAGTTTGTATGGTTATGTATTCAGCCACACATGTTAGGAATTAAGCAATGCATGTGAATGCGAACTGCTCTGTGGAAATCAAGCAAAATAAATTTAGGGCACCTCCTGAGATGCTCATTTGCAGCGTTGTCATGAATGACACTATTCTTGCAGTTGCAAACTATTTTCAGATGAATGAAACAGCAGAATGAGAAGTGCTACGCTTAATGGCGACAGAGTGCCTGTGAATACACAGCGAATCAGACATGCATCAACTTCTTTTCATTCGCCTGTTCTTCAAAATATAATCAAGTGTGTTTCTTAAAACACGCGTCTTTGTGTCTGACAGCATTTCTTGTCACGTCACTCCCAAGATTTTAATAAGTCGCCCGCCACAGAAATAACCCACCACTGCTCATAAAATATCCACATTTTGGTGGGTGCTAAATTTAAACTCTGATCAAATTAAATTTAAACTCTGATCAAATGGAAAAACATGGAATTTACTAATTTAATTAACCTGAGGTTACATCACAAATACACATACATTTAGTTGAAGGGAATAAAGTAATAATATTTACAAGAAAAGCGAGAACCGCTTGCTGTTTGGCTGGAGAGTTTGCCTCAATAAACCATCTAAAACTGAACATAAATGCCAAGAAACTGAAGCCTGCTTAAAATGAGTAATAGTTAAATGGGACAGAAACAATGCAACAGTTATTGCATCTAATATCCTTGGATCTGTAGATGTTGTCATTATTTCCATGAGAGAAACTTAACTGGGAATGTGTGGCCATGGAACGTGTCACCCTCAGACATGTGTGGCGTTCACTGATACATGTGACTCTGCGACGATGAATGTCCCACATATTTAAAATAAATTCCACTGATCATGCAAGCTATAACATACATGCAACAACAAATTTAAATGTTGATCTGTTCTGCTGTTGCTAACAAAATAATAGTATGAATACATCTTACCCAAGCTATAGGCTAAATCAACATAAATGTATTCAAACATTACTTATTTGTTTTTTCCGCAAATCAACCCATGGGCCGGATATGCCTCCTTGGTGGGCCGGATCCGGTCCATGTGCCGTATGTTTGACACCTCTGCGATAGACTGGCATGCTGAGTTAATTGTTGATGCCAGCATTAGAAAATGGCCTCCTCCATGAGGGCATCTAAAAGGTGTATCCTGCCAATTTTGCCAACCTTTCTCTCTGTCCTATACAGTCTTTTGCAATTTATTGGCTTCTTATCGCGTTTTTCCAAGATTTACTTTATTTCCTCCATAAGTTAGTACATAACATTAGTCCTTGCGGTTTCAACAGCATGCAGCTGCAGATGTTGACATGACAATTAGTCTAAAGCTCCCTCTCTCTATTGTATTATTCAGTTCTGTAATGCCCATGATTTCACCAGGGCATTAAGATTATCGAAGAGAACCAACAGTCATGAAAGAAAGAAGTGGAAGATTAAAGCTTGGCTCAGATTGTCACATCTCATCCAGCTGTGCTGCCCTAACAGGAAGAGAGAGGCCAGGATATGTAGGTCATAGGGCACCTGCCTTGTTTGAGGGCTCCTACAAATGGCATCAGAGCATAAACACTTTGCCCGGCAGGATAGACCCTACATTACAAGTTGAGGTGTGTGCTTAGACATCCTATCCAGTCCAGGTTTTGGAGGCAAAAGTTACTGAAACAGGCTGTGGTTTAGTATTGTTTTGTATCAGCCCCTTAAAGCATTCCGCTCTCTTATTTGATAGAGATATCAGAGGGTAGGATATGGCAGACAGAAAAGTTGAAAGGAGATGAGAGACACCTGCTTCACTCTACTCATAGTCCTTCTCCACCGAAATTACAATGGTTCTCGTGTCGAGCCTGTGCTCCTCTGGTTCACGGCCGGGGCAATCGTAAACCGGTCATGCTTTTCCACTGACCTGAGAGCCGAACAGTGACGCAATGGGTTATGGTCTACCTGGTAGTTTCATATGACTACCTCAAACATAAACAAACATGGCACATCATAGTGTGTTTGTATTTACTCTTGTTTTTTAATTGTTGTATTTAATCTGTTTTACTTTACAGATAGCCACAATCTTTCAAACTTAGTGAGTACCTCAAAAATCCCCTTACAGAACAAAACAATGCACAAAATGAGATGACAACAGTGTAAGAAAAGCTAGCAAAGTTGGGAAATATAGCAACTTACTGAGATCCGCTGCAGAGGACACTGGTGATTCACCATTCATCACGAGCGTTACTGGCTGAATTCAATTTCCCAGGTAGTTAGCAGGCTGGTCGGTGTCCGAGTCCAAAACATTGTTGCTTTGTCCTTCTTGTGCTCCCTGTACTCCCTTAAGTGTTTTTCAATTTGTTTATGATTTGGTCAATTGTCTGATTGAAGGTGGCTTGCATTTCATGCTGTATCTTCATTCTCGTAGAGTATATTTTTTCCTTTGCAATCTCTCTAGTTTATCTCGGATCTTTGTAAATACCATATCGTCGTGTTACCTGAACGCTTTTGATGCCTGATAATTGTATTTTTTTATTGTTATAGAGCGAAGAAGTACTCCTTCCTGCAGACGGTAGCTACTGTTGTTGTTTGGGAAAACTTTACCATGGTAACGAAACATTATCCCGCCCGCCGTCCCCTGACATAATCAGTACCTACATAGAGACCAGCAAACTTTTGTGGCCTGTGCGGAACGGCCTTTTCTGCGGTGGAAATGCATGGAACAGTTCGAGACTTCGCACCGGCCCTGGAACCCACACCTGAACCAAGTCAGTGGAAAAGGGCTAACAGTCACCAATTCCTAGTTGTGCAAGAAAGAGTGGCAAGGGCTTACTACATTATTGGCCTCTATTATCCTCCATCTGCTGACACTAAATGTCATTGTAAAGCAGTTGTGAACGTGTGTGAGGGATCAGTGTTTGTATCATCCTGCATCCTCTCATTATGTCCACATCAGTCTTGAAACTGTTGTCAGCACCTCTTCCTGAAACCTTTGACCTCTGGATTACAAACTATTTGTGGACACCCATGAAGTCATGTTTACATCTGGCTGACTGTGAAAGGAAATTATAAAAAAGACACTATCCGAGAAATAAGAGCTATGTTTGAGAGCAGTCAGCCTTTCCTGATGTTTAAAAAAAAATGTTACACGTCAAAATAAACAAGAACATTATAGCTTTTTATGTTTTCGTAGCTGTATGTAAAGATGTTGTCTTTGAAGTTTTAGAAGTTTGTTTTCACACTTGCATTGAGGTCCTCGCTTAAATCACTGTGAGGTGTCTCTGAAACAAACAAAACAAAAAACAACAACAACAAAACGAGTGAGATTGGTTATTAAACAAAAACAGGTTATTAAAGAGTTTTGTTAAGAACCAATATTACCGTATATGTGTGCTCCTTACATTTTGTTTTCTGATTCTTGGTACCTCTCTGTCAGATTTGCAGCCATGTCTGTTGTATTGCAAGCAATGTTCTTTGTTAGATGGATGAATTCTCAAAAGCCTTGGCCCAAAATACAATACAAGATTCATAAAGATTATCCTTAGCAATCAAGAGGGCCATTAAAATGTCAGCGCCCTGAATATATGCCCTTTCAGAAACACTATGTTTTTAACTATGTTTTAGGTATTTGTATGGAAAATTATTGTATAAAATTACCATACACTTTAAGTGCAATGACAGACTGACGAATGGCACTTGAGCATAGAATGCAACGCAAATTACCACTGTTGGCACATTCACGCCTTTACAATAGGTGGCACTAATCAACAAGCAATTTTCTCCGTTATGGTAGGTGGCTCAACCACTGACTATTGACTTGATAGGAAATCATCTAATTTCAGCAAGTAAACATTAGTCATTCAATTACCGATTCTATATCTGAAATCTGCATGTACATCCCTGCAATGCAGACATCCTACACGTATTTATTTAAAGTCAAAATGTTTCCTGTTTCTTGAAAGCCTGAGTGAGTTCTGTATCAAACAGTATCCACCTTTTACAATCTGTACAGTTCAGCTGAATGAAAACAAGTTCACTGAAACTGAGGTAAGATACAAATAGACATTTTCAGACTTATTTATTGTGAGCATCGAAGTGATTGTTCAGTTACTTGTTTTATGTTTTCAAGTGCCTTGTTCTCCTGGTCACTTGAAAAAGAGCAAGCTCACTCTCCCTCTATCACACATGCAGCGGACACTCAGAGAGGGAAACATGCAAAGGTGGTTAAAATTAAACTGATATGTTAGGTTTAAATGGCAAACAAACACATAATTTATGACATGTATTCATGTATGATTACAGAGAGCACTTCAATATGACAAAATTTTTTGATTAAAATTAAAATCCTGGTTTGACTTTTTTTAAGGACCCTCTGAGGCAAACGGACATGTTGTAACAAGCAAATATTGCAGCTTTTCAAACTTTCTTTACAACTTGTGGATAGTTTTGCTGCTTCCTTTGGTGATCGCTCTGCTGTACTGATAGACTGAACAGTCTGGGCAGGTGAATGATTTGACATCGCAAGATTCGTGTTCCGCATATATCTTCTCCCTCATAAGGAATATTATACATAACAGCTAATCCATATATATATATATATATATATCTCAGTGGGCTCAACACACCTTTCAGCTGATCTGCCCTTCGCCCATTACGGATGAGAGGAAGAAGTACTTGACAAGCAGATCAAAAAAAGGATTTCTCCGCAAACTTCTAGTCCCTATAGGGAAAAAATTATAATGCAGCCAAGGACAAATTATGAGAAACAGAAAGATTAGTTCAACTCTTTTTGTCCGAGTTGTTCATTCTTTTGTCACATGACAGCAGAACGAACGACTGGCTCGGACCAGATGACTCGAGGTGAACTAATAATTCCGTATACACTATGCATTCCTGTGTGAGCATGTATACGGCTGTCATGTGACAAAAGAACAAACGATTCGGACCAAAAAAGTTGAAAGGTGATTAATAATTTCTGTTTCCTGTGCTTATGCGGTTTTCACATAACAAACAAATGGAGGTTGCGCAATGCACATGTACGGCCAACACAAAATGAACTAATCACTTTCTGAGACTACTCGTTCTTTTGAGTCACATAAAAGATTCATTTAAAATTAATGACTCATTCTTGAATGACCCATCAAGAGTTTGTTGTTGATTTTGCTGAATGAGAAATAAAAAATTTGAGACACTTTCACAAATTATTTCAGTTCACTTATGTAAAAAAAATACTAATGTTAAAACATGTTATCATTTTAAACAATGCTGATTTCATGCCAATGCCAGGCATTCTCTATATACCTGTGTTAAGTTCATTTGTTTAAAATCACTGTGTAATGCACATAATTATAATGACTGTTGTAAAAGTTGTTGTTAAATTGAACCCTACTGATTGTATCTTCTTGCCATGTACTTCTACTTGCGTTATACATTTGCTCAAAATATGTTACTATTTAAACATGATGATATTTAAACACTCCAAGAGTCTATATAATGCAAGCAATACAACACAGATCTCATCCAACAAAACCCATCTTCAGTCTGACCATTAGATACTTTAATACTTAATGACAGCTGTTAATGACTATTAACAATTGCACCAAAATAAACATTTTGTGAATACACCACCACGTTTTTTTGTATACAAAGGTATTTTGATAGACATTCATTGCATTGCGAGTCATATAATGTATATGTTCTAATAATGTTATCATAATGTATATGCATAATGTTATTAATATATGGCGAAGAGAAACACTTAAGATCTGTAAATTTCACTTAACGTAAGATTAAATGCAAAGGCCAGAAATGCAGCAATATTGAAGACAATCCACTAAGATCAGGGTTTTTTAAAAGGGCATTCAAGGCAGTGATGCAGGAATATAATTTACATGTTAAGAGAACCCATATGAAATAATATAATTTTTTTTTCCATTTTTAAGGCATTTGTTGCATATAACTACACATCCTCACTTTGTCGTTGTGCGATTCGGCGTGAATGTTTGCTCCAGGTGAGAATGAATCCATTGTTTCGATTCAAAATGTTAATTGTGGCAAAAAGATTCGTGTTTGGTGTGGTGGGCCTTTAAGGCCCAGGGGCCTGATTCATGAAATGTTCTGCTACTCTTAAAAGCAGCTTATAAGTGGTGCTTCAACCTACAGAGTGAACATTTTCCTGACGTTAACACTTCTTAGTGTATCTTCTAAAAATTGTATGTAATTTAAAGTTGACCTTTTTGATTTAGCTTGTTGATTAGTGAATATGTGCCTAACTCAGCTAGCATATCTGATGGCCCGACTCGGTATCATTGCCGCACTGGCCTTCACCTTAAATCAGTTAGCTGTTATTCATAACACAGAACGGAGACTGCTTGTCAGTCCACACAATTATCACTGTTGTGTCGTTTTTACATCAGCCATGTTTGTTATGAGAGTGAAACTAAAAATGAATGGTAACATATCCCTTCACAGCTCATAGGAATGTGAAGAATGTGTGCTGTCAGGGCAAAGGGGCTGGCCAGTGGGGTTGAATGTTAATTGAGTTTTAGGAATCTTTGAAATAATTTAGTTGTACTCTTTATGTGTGGCGACGGTCATAACAACACCCTCAAGATGTCACTAATCAATGATGATGTTAACAGAAAAACTGACATCATATGTTTATCGTTGCAGGCTACGTCAGCACCTTGGCAGTAATCCTGAAGACAGCGAATTCTAAACCAAGGGCCAATGAGTTTGAATGTAAGATTCTAATATTAAAATCAACATGAAATCAAAATAACCATATGAAGGTTCTGGTTTTCATCAGTGAATGTCACTCTTTGTTAATCAAAATGTAATCACTTGCTCCACCTCTAAAACAACTTTAAATCACTTTCAGCTTTTCAGTAAATTCCCAATTGAAAAATGATCAACACCCATTTACATAATATTTTCCTGTTGAAACATCATGTTTCACGTTACATTACCTAAGTAAAATAGGGTTTGAACACCTATTAAGGTTTACTGTAATCTGTAAATTAAAACTGCAGATCTCTCTGAAACAAGCTCTGTTTTTGTCTCTACATCCAGCAGTCGAGCTGTCTTGCATGATAGAGTCTATCTCCACTTCTCATCCCAGAATAGAATGGAAGAAGATCAAGAATGGAGAGCCCAGTTATGTATATTTCGAGAAACAAATAGCAGGTAATCTCGATTGTGTACTCCTAATGTGCCATCAGCAAAAATATTCCATCTGTAGGTAGAAGATGTTATGACTTAATAATATTACAATTTAGGGATTCTAAGCTTTCCGTCCAGATATTTCAATCAGCATTGAGGTCCCCCCCCCCAAAATTTTCTCCAGGCGACTTGGAGAAGAGAGCAAAAATTCGAGAACCAGCAACTTTAGTGATTCTCAATACAACACGATCTGACACTGCTGATTACCGCTGTGAAGTCACTGCCCCCAATGACCAAAAATCCTTCGATGAGATTCTCATATCGCTCGTTGTAAGAGGTAAGTGGTACCACACAAATAATTCTGTATTTACTAAACTATATCAGGTTATTCTACTTGGTCAGTCAATGTAGACCACTTGGTACTCTAACAGTTTAAATGGGGAACTGAAATGGGATATTTGTAATTTGAGGAATTTTTCATATATTATAAATGTAGCTTTATGTGAGGTACATCAGAATAAGTTACGATTGTATTTTTTCTTAAATAACATTGTTAGTACTTAACCAACTGCAGCATTGTAAGATGAGAAGTAGCGAGCCAACGCACACACCCTTGGCGCACATTTGAGGATGCTTTCAGCCCTGCCTCAGCTAGGCGTGTCCAGGACTATATGAGGAAAGCTCTGAAACTACATCTGAGTTTAATCAGGGATCTAAAAGTGGAAAGAGCAGTATGTTCAGTTGGCCAGGATGCTTGCAGTTAGGAACTGTAAGAGTTACTTTGGTGAATGTTGACGAGGATGCTCCAGTAGGATCTTTGTTATTTTGCAGTAAATATCTGTGTACACAAGTATGTTAAGATGAATTTTCTCATGTGACATGCAGTGAAGCCCGTAGTGCCCAGATGCTCTGTACCCAAGTCAGTCCCAGTAGGCAAAGCAGCAGAGCTGCACTGCGTGGAGGATGATGGCTTCCCAAAGTCTCAGTACCAGTGGTTCCGTGACAAGGAAGAAATCCCAGAAGACCCCAAGACTAGCCTGAAGTTCTTCAACTCCAGTTACACCTTGAATGGAGAAATGGGCACACTGGTAAGTGGGGGTTTACAGATGCAGAAAAAGAGGTGTGGGGGCATGGCAATTGGGTAAGGATATTTTAGGGAGCCAGTTGATGTGCGATGGGCTTAGCCATGATGGGAATCTGCTGCCTTCATTTGCACATTCCAGAGTGCCATTCTCTGCCATTTGTACTCAGTGCTCTCAACAACCTTCACACCACTTTTTAAAGTTTGACCTGCTGGCATGTCGCTGTGGTACAGTCTCTTCCCCCTAAGGGGGCAATGTCTAAAGGGCTGGCTGATTTAATATGTGTCCTTTAAGAACTGCCATTCCATAACCTTGTTCACCATGTGTGACATCTGTAGCTCACTTTTATAATATACAAGCACTACAATCTGAATAATGCTCCCAGGTTTTATTTGCCTGCCAAGAAACATATAGATCATTGTGCCAAAGAGTCAGCAACTGAGATCACTTTAATTTATGTTCATCAGAAATTCAGTGCCGTCAGAAAAGAGGATGCCGGAGAGTACAATTGCAGAGCAAGGAATGAGGCTGGCTTCTCAGAATGTGGGCCGCAGATGATGGAAGTTTGTAAGTATTTTTTTTTCTCATATATTCGCATATGAAAATGTGACAGGACATCCCCTAAGCATTTATCAAGAATTTATGGTTTTGCTTTTTTTCTTTTTCCTAGATGACATCAACATTGCTCAAATCATCTTGGGTGTACTTGTTGTGGTGGTGGTACTTTTGTGTATAACAGTGGGCGTTTGCTGTGCGTACAAACGAGGCTACTTTACCAGCCAAAAGCAGACAGGAAACAAGTACGTACAAGCGGAAGACTTTGACAACAACTTAAGTCTGAGTCACGCTCCATTTTGTTGCCCAAGGAGCACTATTCTCAAAGTATTTTCCATTTAGTCTTAAAATCAAGTGTAAATTGTACACATGTTGAAAATACATTTAGTTGTACAGTACGCTAAGTATAAATAAACAATAATAATCTGCAATGGAATTTAACTAAAATGATATAGTGATGTCTGTCTGTCAGTTTAAGATGTTTTTAGATGTAGTAATCTTGTTCACTCCTGTCCTTCAACTGTGCATAATTGTTAAGCTCAAATTATGTTTTTCCCCAGTTACAAAGCTCCAGCAAAAGGGGATGGAGTGGACTATGTCAGAACAGAGGATGAGGTAGGAAAAAATAAAAGGGATTCTTAATTTTTTTAAGGCTTCCGAGGGCTTAAGAAATCTCCCGGAAAGTTTAAGATGGGGCATCATTCTATCCTTCTTTACTCAATCGTCTCTCTTTCAGGGGGATTTCCGACACAAATCCTCATTTGTCATCTGAGGGTAAAGTGATGGAAGAGATACAGAATAACATTGAAGGTTATTGGCGCCATACCTCGCAGACACAAATCCCTAAACTGAGGATATAAATGTTGGCGCTACCACACCACGTGCCTTGCTGCACGTCATGTCTGCAATGACAAAATTTGTATTTGCCAAAGGTGACAAATAATCACAAATGTCGGATCACTGTTTAAAGACACTAGATGCTTATTGTTTCTTTAATTGAAATTGTTCAGCCCTTTATGACTTAGTAAATTTTTTTGCTTTGCTAGTGGTAGCATCTTGGTACAACTCTGCATCTGTCAATTTCGGTAGAACTCCATATACTCTTGTGCTCTTCTGTCATTTCTAAAACATTTGTTTTGTACTAGCTAAATTTGTTAAAATTGACTATTTTTGATGGAATTTATTTTAAAATACCTATAGAAAATAATTTACTTTTTAACTATTTGAAAATACTAACCTTGAAGTCAGTACATTTTTAGACTAAATTGGTTGTGAGAGAAATTAATAACCATTTCCACCACTTTGCATCTTGAGTTTCAGTCATTTGATATTCAATATAATGAAACAAAGCACTCGACCATTTTATTTGATTTTTTCCCAGATTTCAAATCCTTTCAATAGCATATCCAGCTACTCTGGCTTCAATCAAAGGTCTTATGTACTTACTATACTGCTGGGATTTAAATGTTAATAGTGTTAGGACGTTCCATGTTCATGTTTGTAGATAGTCTTAGGCAGTGAGTATCTATGGAAAATCACCAGCAAAAAGCTGGCGTAAACTTTAAAAGACCATTGCTGCATATCTTTTTTAAGTGTCCTTCTATGCTAGCTGTTTTATCTTGTATATATAGTGAATATACAGTCTAGGTTTTTTTCTTTCTTTCTGTATGTCTCCTTTCTTATTTGAGTGAGAAACACTCGCCATGTTACTTTTTAATATAACAGGGTTTGTATGTTGGCTAACTGAACTGGTTGTATATATAGATCCACTGTGAGCTACACTGTGCACAAGATGTTATGAGTTTAACCAAGAGTTAAACCTCCTGAATGAGCCAAATATGACACTCTTGCCATGGAAGTAAATATGAAATTGCGAAGTCTGGTCATGGTAGAGAGGGGATCTGCCTTGTCAAATAAATTTGATAGTCTGGACCCGCATTATGTTTTCTTTTAAATCATGTAAACTTACATTTCACAATGCATACATATTTTAGCATAAAATGTCACAAGTACAATCATAGCTGAAATTAATGAACTGAATGCTATTGTTAATATTTGATGAGACTGTTTTATGAGTAAGACCATTTCCTTAAACCTGCTATGGGCTCAGAGAACTTCAGCAAACTTTTGAAAAATAACCATAAATCATTCCTCTTAAGTGCCTTCTAGTGTAGTTAAACAACAGTGAAGTAGCATTTACAAAAATGCAGTTTTCAGTCAATAACTGCTGTAGCAGTTAAACGGAATCAATGCAGGACAATTTTTTAAATTCATATTCATCACTTAAACCAGGTCAGTATTTCAAAAAGAACAGGTGTTTGAGAGGAATGATGATGTTCTGCAGTCATCCACTGTTAGAATACACTTGGTCACAAATATTTAAAATAAAATCTGTGTTTGTTTTGTAAATAGATTTATTGTTGTGCATTGATTTGGAGAATTGTTTTTTGTCACTGTCCTAGCAATTCTATTATGTATTAGTGCCTAAATGTAGAGTGAAATAATGTTTCAGGAGGACAGAGCACTATTATTTCAGCAGACATTCTTGAAGACAAAGGATCATAGATGAACTAGTCACATGTGATACCTGTAATTGATTTTATATTGGAACTTAGGATGCGAGGTACTACATTAAATGAGCCATAGCCTAATTTAGTTCCATAGTATATCCCTACATTTATCACTGCAGTTCTGTGAGAGGAACAGAAAATAAGTATTTTGCGAGTTTGAATAAAGCAGGAAGAGCTTTACCAAATACTGACTGCCAAAAGAGCATTTTCTATAATTATAGTTTGATTCTGCTCCCAGTTATCTCTCTATCATTTTTATTTGTTTGTAACTCTTGATCAAGATTTTTTGGAGGCTGAAACTTCCAAACTTTTCACTCATTTTAGTTTTGTTGGAATTTGTGTTTGTTTTGGAAATAGCTGGAATTTTAAATGAAACATATTTCATTCACTGAATTCATGATATGTCCCATTGGTTTGGGACTAGTACAAATCCTGTGTGAATTCTTGAACAGTATGTTTGTGATTAATAAAACTCACTTCTTTAATTCAGTGTTTTCTCTTCTTTTTAAAATTCTGTTATGTTTTTAAAATCTTTAACTGAATCAGGTCAAAGTCCAAATATTTTTTCTCCTCAGAATACTTTTCTGTTGTTAGATATTGCACACAAGTTTTACTTTTTAAATGACATGTCAGAAGTGTTTAGAAAACACAGGCTGATGTCTGTCTACATATGCAAATTACATCCAGAAGGATGCTGAGGAAGGTGAAAAATTTGAGTTATTCTCTCTCTACTAGTAACAGTTTTGGTACTTGTGAAGATTTCATACATGTCAAGATTTACAGAAAAACCTCCTAAGACACTTTTTAAAGCAACGAGGCTAAAGGCGCACCGAAAGTAAAATTCGCTTTTTTTTTTCTTTTCACAAAGTGAATCATGAATCAATAAATACATTTATTTTTATTGAATATTGATGGAGAAACATAATTTGTGTGAAAAGAAATAACAGAAGGTTGTTTTTAATAAAATTAATTAAAAATAAAAAACGTTTTTAAAGGTGGTAAAAGGCTCCTGGGGGTTTATAGCAATTTAGTTATAGGGCACAATTTGTCAACTTATGCAAATACTTTTGAGACAGCAAGATGCTTTTTTGGGTAACAAATTAAGATAAAATAAATACTTATTCAAAATAACCACTTCAGAAATGGATGCAGAATTTCTTGTTTATTTCAATCACATTTGACATTTCATCACATTTCAAGTATTTTTGAACAAATTAATCTTCATTGTGATTGGATCAGTCAATGTGAGCACACTTTGAACATTTTTCATAACAAATCTATTCCCATCACTTTAGAAAAACAATGCGTTTCATAGGGGCCTTTAATCCCTGCAACAGGGGGGCTTTTTACCTTACTTATTGGACAGTTATTGAAAATGTATAGATATAATCACGTTCAGCACAATTGAAATAAATTCCTATTTTGTCTCAAAATAAATGTGGTAATTTCCAGGATATTCATTAGCAACATAAATTTGCAACATTTAAAAATATATTAAATATTAGATCAATCTGCCTCAAAACCAACACGCAATGATCTCATGGAACAGGAACATTTTGCATAGTGACAAACAGGTGTTTAGGAAAGTCCTGTGGTAGTTTTTAATGCAATTTAGTGTTTAGGGAGAAAATCAAATCAAAGGAGCCTTTAACCTCGTGGAGTCTATAGCCCCATTATACTCTACTTTTGATGAAGGCCATTCTGAGAAAGAAATTCGGTTTCTCTTCTGGAAATACGCTGAAAAAAGTAACATCTGAATGAAAAGGTTTGATTTAAGTCAGAAATAATATTTAGCATTTTTCGAATAAACCTAACTCCATTAGGTTATGCAAACAAAACCAATGTCCAGGGACGGGTTAGCCTAGGGGGTGCTGGATGACAGGGGCAGGCTAAATAAAAATTGTGCAGAAGTGGTTTAATGTGTTGAGTAACATAATATTTCCGACCGGCATTGTTGATATGGCTTCGAGATATGAAATTACATTCTTCCGTTCAGCTGTTGTTAAATTTACATGTATATTTAGTTTTTTTTTTTTTCGCTGGAGCAGCACCCGAGTCTTTGCCTCCCATCTACCAGTGATGCTTGATTCAACTTCCCTCGTCTACTACATGCGCAGATATCAACAGCGCAACTGGGTTGTAGGTTGCCAGGTTGAGGTCACAAATGGGTTGAAATTTGTATGATGGGACGATTGTGTGAGTATGATGCGTTTCATACAAGATCTGGCAAATGGAGAACCTTGGAATATATTGATGTGATCATTCATATAACAAGGTTTAGGCCATACAAATTACTGGAGTTTCCCGGGAGATATAACAAAACGGGAGATGGGTGTGAAATACTGGAGACTCCAGGGAAAAACGGGTATGTCTTAAACCGTTAAGCCTACCTCACCCAAACCTGAAAGATGGCCAAGTAGTTGAGTCAAAGATCATGGCGGGATACACTAATCGAGTTCTAGCAATCTTCCCTGGAGTTTTCCAACTTCTCTTTAGCATCTTTCTGTAGCCGCCAAAACTGCCGGGCCCACCCTTTCCCTCAGCAACAGTTTCGCGCGCCTATGTGATGGAAACAATCCACTTGTTACATCCAACAGGAGCCTCAAATAGGATTTGTGCCGTACTGTTGAAGGGACATGGCTGAGAGATTCACCTCTGATACTGACCTAAGTTGTCTTCAGTTCAAGTCACCGGCTATTTGGAACTTGGTCATCTCTGTTTCTGAGAATCTGTCCTCAAAGAATGACGGTTGGGCTCGAATGAAGTCCAAAAGCGCTGCTCAAGGCTTGGTGGTAAACAGCGCGCTCTGCTGGGGCAGATATGATAAGCATGTTTTTTTTTTCTTTCTTTCTTTCTTTTTTTTTTTTTTTTGCCAGTATGCTGTTAAAGGGATGATTCACCCAAAATGAAAATTCTCTCAAAATGTACCCACCTTCAGGCCCTCTCAGATGAGTATGTCTTACTTCTGCAGAACACAAAGATTTTTTGAAGAAGATTTCAGTCAGCTTTGTCGGTCCATACATGGCAAGTGAATGGTGACCATAACTTTGAAGCTCCAAAAAGCACAAAGGCAGCATAAAAGTAATCCATAGCAATACAATGGTTTTATCTATGTCTTTTGAAGCGAATAGGTGTGGGTGAGAAGTAGATACAGCATAAGTCTTTACTTTAAATCTCAACTTTCACTTCCACATTCTTATTATTTTGGTTTGTGGTGATTCACCTTCTTTGTGCACATCTATTCTCTATGGCTAGAGATTTTATAGTAAAAGAAAAAATACATAAATATAGATTTTTTTCCCACCCACCCACACATATCATATAGCTTCTGAAGACATGGATTAAACCACAGGATTCGTATTGATTACTTTTATGCTGCCTTTGTCACCGGTTCTGTTTGCCCCGCTCCGAACGGATGCACCTCTTGAGGTCAGGACAGTGAGGTTTACACACCGCACAGCTATCTACCAGCTGGCTCCCTTTACACCTTCATGTGCTTTTTGGAGCTTCAAAGTTCTGGCCACCATTTACTTGCATTGTATGAACCTTATAGAGCTGAAATATTCTTCAAAAAAATCTTCATTTGTGTTCTGCAGAAGAAAGAAAGTCATACACATCTGATTTGGCATGAGGATGAATAAATGATGAGAGAATTACAATTTTTGGGTGAACTATTCCTTTTAAAACAGGTTTCCTGTTAATAAGATATTTCTACCTGATCTAACCTTAAAAATGTGTTTAATTGGTGAAACCTTATGTATTCAGTGATTTTAAAGCTACACTATGTAACTTTTTTTGTTAAAAAACAGAGAGAATTACTAGGCGGCTGCCTCTGGCTGTCTACAAGACTCTGGTGGGTGTCTTCCTGGAAAACACTAACAAACATTGCACTCGGTGGATTGTCATTTACATTTACATTTACATTTACATTTACATTTATGCATTTGGCAGACGCTTTTATCCAAAGCGACTTACAGTGCACTTATTACAGGGACAATCCCCCCGGAGCAACCTGGAGTTAAGTGCCTTGCTCAAGGACACAATGGTGGTGGCCATGGGGATCGAACCAGTGACCTTCTGATTAACAGTTATGTGCTTTAGCCCACTACGCCACCAAATCTCGGCAATAATAATAAAATAATTAAATTTTCAAATAGTCGCTTTTATGTCATTTAACATAACTTGAGATCATATAAAACTATAATTATGAGACGAGAGGACCGCTGCAGAGTGTCTGATAGAAACATAGATCACAGCTTGGCGATATATCTTTATTTCATCCTTAATTAAAGTTCAAATAATACAGGAGCGTGACACGCAAATAAGCACAAACTCCAAAACTATAATATATATATTGGTTTTGGATAGACAAGTCAAATGCTTATCAATAATACTCTTAGGGCTAAAATGTTTACAGTGTTCAGTCACTAAAATGTCAATATGACTAAATATTACTAAAATATGACTAAAATGCCAACAGTTTTCATTGACTAAAACTACAATAAAAAGCCCAGACTTTGTCAACTAAAACTTGGCAAAAAAAAAAAAAAAAATAGGATAAGTGTTACGATCCCTGGTTGTCTGCCCCGTGTTTTTCATGTCACCGTCACCACGTTTCCCGGTCTTCATCACTATGTCATTGTTCGCACCTGTCTGTCATTTGTATAATCATGTGTCTGTGTATTTAAGCCCTGTTTGTTCCTCCATTACCCTGTCGTTCGTTGTTTCTACTGTTTTGATGTCACTCCCATGCCTGTTTTCCCGTGTTCTTTCCAGCCGTGTTCAACCAGTTTGTGTTCCCTGAATGTTTCCGATAATGGATCCAGCGGTTCTACAAGCCAACTGTAGTCTGCTCAGCTTAATGCAAGGAAACCGTCCGGTGGAGCACCACATCCGTGATTTCCTCGAGCTGGCGAGTGTCACGGACTTCCCAGACTCCTTCCTGGTGGTTTTTTTCCGGGCCAACCTGAACGGTGCGCTCAAGGAGCAGTTGCCACCGGCGACGCGCGGCTGGACGCTCCGCGATTTTATTGAGGAGACTCTGCTGGCCTGCGCCTCGCCGTTCACTGTGGGCATCGTTGAGGAGGACCCTGCCTCTCCTCCCACAGTGGTAACCTCCCATTCGTCCATGGCTCATCCCTTCACGCCAGCCTTGGTCAAAGAGCCAGTGCTGCCAGCTTCGTCCGCCCGAAGGAGGAGGAGAAGAAGGGCTTCTGCTCCCCAGTCTACGCCCGCCATGGTCAGCGAGCCTACGCCTGTATCCTCGACCGTCCCTGAGCCAGCGCCTGTAGCCTCGACCGTCCCTGAGCCAGTGCCTGTAGCCTCGTCCGTCCCTGAACCAGCGCCTGTGACCATGACCGTCCAAGAGCCAGTGCCCCCCCGAGTCTTCCAGGGCTCCTCCTCCCGAGCCTTCCAGGGCTCCGCCTCTCAAGTCTCTCGAGCCTCCCAGGGCTCCTCCTCTCGAGTCTCCCGAGCCTCCCAGGGCTCGGCCTCTCGAGCCTCCCAGGGCTCCTCCTCTCGAGTCTCCCGAGCCTCCCAGGGCTCCGCCTCTCGAGCCTTCCAGGGCTCCGCCTCTCAAGTCTTTCGAGCCTCCCAGGGCTCTGCCTCTCGAGCCTCCCATGGCTCTGCCACACGGGCCTCCTAGGGCTCCGCCTCTTGAGTCTCCCGAGCCTTCCAGGGCTCCGGCTCCCGAGCCTTCCAGGGCTCCTCCTCCCGAGCCTTCCAGGGCTCCGCCTCCCGAGCCACCCAGGGCTCCGCCTCTCGAGTCTCCCGAGCCACCCAGGGCTCCGCCTCTCGAGCCTTCCAGGGCTCCTCCTCCCGAGCCACCCAGGGCTCCGCCTCTCGAGTCTCTTGAGCCACCCAGGGTTCCGCCTCTCGAGCCTCTCGAGCCACTCAGGGCTCCGCCTCTCAAGCCCCTCGAGCCTCCCTCTGCTCTGCCTCTTGAGCCTCCTATGGCTCCGCCCCCTGAGCCTCCAGAGATTTCCATGGTTCCGCCTCCCTCGGCTCCTCCTCCTGAGTCTCCTGCAGCCCTGCCTGCGCCTCCTTCGGCGCCGCCACCCAAGTCTTCGACTGCTCCGCCTCAGAAGCCTTCCACGGCTCCGCCTCCAGAGCCTTCCACGGCTCCGCCTCCAGAGCCTGCCAGGCCTCCTGAACCTGTTCTTGCCCTATGGCCAGCTCCCAGGCCTCCTGAACCTGTCCTTGCCCTGTGGCCAGCTCCCAGGCCTCCTGAACCTGTCCCTGTCCGGTGGCCGCCTTTGAGAGGGGGTTATGTTACGATCCCTAGTTGCCTGCCCCGTGTTTTTCGTGTCACTGTCACCACGTTTCCCGGTCTTCATCACCATGTCATTGTTCGCACCTGTCTGTCATTTGTATAATCATGTGTCTGTGTATTTAAGCCCTGTTTGTTCCTCCATTACCCTGTTGTTCGTTGTTTCTACTGTTTTGATGTCGCTCATGTTCGCTCCCATGCCTGTTTTCCCATGTTCTTTCCAGCTGTGTTCAACCAGTTTGTGTTACCTGAATTTTTTCGTGTTTTAGTATCTGTTTGCCCATCGTGGTAGTTTCATTTGTTCCTGTCTATTTATTTTCACTCTGTTCAATAAACCGCATGTAGATCCAAACTCCTTGTCTGCCTCATCCTGCAATCATAACAATAAGGTTTACTAAATATGATAAAAACTAAAAAGGACATTTGATACAGGATTAAGACTAAGACTAAATAAAAAAACAACTGACAAAATTAACACAATTATTCAGTTGCCAGGTCATTAGTAGTGTATTAACGCAAAGCCAACGTTTACGTGTTTTTAAAGTCACTTTTTTATCAGTATGGTACCACCTCTGCCTCATTTTGAGCCAGGAAAAACTCTGAAAAATAACAAAATGTTATTAATGAGAGAGTGTAGTGCTTGTATGGTGTGGGAGTAGCGTGAAGCTGAAAGTTCGAGAAAAACAAACGAGAAAAATTTACCATGGATCATTCAAAACGGCAAACCTCCTGGTGACAACTCTCAGATCTTAAAGGATTTAAAAGTGACCCAGAGATGTCTAATTTCTTCCTCAACAGGTAAGATATCTTATTGATATGGTTTATGTATAGTTGTGTAATCACGCACACACACACACACACACACACACACACACACACACACACACAACAACAACCGCCATTCACCACTAAGTGGTGGTGACATCACCACGATACTTGTGCCAGGCTATGTGCACGTTAAGGCCACGTGAAGTGTCGAACGCCCGCTGGCAGGAGGTCACGGGACAGATCCAACAGGTGACACGGGTCGACTGACTGAGATGACTGGCTGATGCACCACCTGTGCCCCCTAATGTGCCAACTTGCTGTGCTTTAGCCACCCGAAGAGGCCGATCTTGACATCCCTGGTACCAGTCATCAGCAAGTCCACTCAGCTCCACATCCTCCTGTACCACATCACTCCATCTCCTCTACAGCCCGTGCCCGCCCAACCCCCTCCATCCGGACAAACAAAAACTGCCTAGGCATACGGTGGCCGGGCATACGGGCTACATGACCCAGCCAACGCAACCCCTCCTGCCGGAGGAGCCCACTGATGGGACCCCATCCACATCCTTCAAAGACCCGTGAGCCCCCCACACAATCCAGCCTGGCCAAACCCAGGATGGATCCCAGGCAGGCCAGCCCAAATGCCTCTAACCGGTGAAGATGCTCCACTAGGGGGATCCACGTCTCACAAGCATAGAGAAGGGAGACGTGGAAGCTTCACGCAGAGTAACAAACCGGTAGCTTCCACACAGCGTTACGCAGCCGATGAAAAGATAATGCCGTTCGACTGATTCGGAGTGAGACCTCTGCTGTCAAACCGGAGCCGGTCATAAGAACACCGCCCAGGCATGGAAAACACTCCACTCTCCCCACAACTGCCCCATCACCAATTGGGAGCTGTGGGGGTGGAGTGTCCGATGGTACATAATACCCAGGCAGGTGCTTAGTTCCAGTTGGGCTGATGGCAAGGCCCCACCTCTTAGTGGCAAGCTCCAGGTTCATCAGCAGCGCCCCCAACTCCTCCTCTGATTGAGCAGCAATCACCAGATCATCAGCATACATAATGTGGTTGACCAATAGGGAGCCATCCCTTGACTGCACCCGGCCATCGATCAACCTCCCATTATATCTGTACCAGATGGAAATTCCTCCGGTACAGCCATCGAAGGCTTCATGAACCACGTGGTCGAAATAGATATTAAATAATGTGGGAGCCAGAGGACATCCCTGACGCACTCCAAGGTGAACAGGGAATGGCTCCAACTCCCGGCCACGTAGTTTTACCTGGCCCCCTCACCATCATGAAGGTCCTTAATGATCACGAGCAGCGGGTCTGGGACTCTGAAAGCACGAAGAACAACCCAGAGCCCAGGCCTACTGATGGTATCATAGGCCTTGACCAGGTCAATGAAGCAGAGATGTAAGTCTTGCTGGAATTCCCTACACCTCTGCTGTAGCAGACGGACAGAGAATATGGCATCAGTGCAAGACTGCCCTTTCCTGAAACCACACTGGGGCTCTGCAAGCCTCTCCTCAGCGTAGCAAGGCGATGTTGAATAATCCTTGCCAGGACCTTTCCCGGCACACTGAGGAGCGAGATGCCCCTATAGTTGTTACAATCCGTGTGGTCCCCCTTTTTAAAAAGAGGGACCACCAGGGCATCCTTCCAATCCTGCGGAATCCGCCCAGTGGTCCAGACTGTTGCTATGATGTCATGCAGAGCAGTCTGTGCACAAACGCCACCTTCCCTCAGCACTTCACTACGGAGATCATCTCTGCCCGGTGCCTTTCCTGGTCTCAGTCTCTGGATAGCTCTCAGTACTTCCTCCAAAGTTGGCACCTCAGCCAGCCACCCACAAGGAGTGACTTCTTCTTCCAATATTTGAGGCACCGCAGCCCCAGCAGGGTCATCCCCACTTTGTCCCACAATGCCCTCCAGGCTGAGGGACTTCCCCTCCCCCAGGACCTCACAGAAACGCCCAGAAAATCTGCAAACCTGCTCCTGCGGGACAGAGACCACCATGGGCCCACATCCGCTGTTACGTCACTATGCAGTCCAGCAGATGTTCTTGCTTGGACCCGGCATGCATCCATGATGTTGTGTGGATGCGCCGATGCTGGAACAGTGTGTTGGTAATTACAAGCCCATGGGCTGCACAAAAATCTAGCAGCCTCCTACCGTTGTTATTGAGCTGGTCTGGCCCATGTCTTCCAATCACTCCTGACCAGGTGCTAGCATCCTGACCAACTCGGGCATCGAAATCGCCCAACATGATGATTCTATACCGAGGGGCCAGTTTAGCCAGCACCTGTGACAGGAGGTCATAGAAGGCATCTGACTCATCTGCCTTTCCCACATCCCTCCACGGATGTTCATCTTCGGTGGGGGCTTAAGTAACCACGACCACCACTCCTCGCCTATGGTTGATGGGAAGGCGAACCCAAAGTAACCACAGCTTCCCACACCTCACCACCATGCTCCCACGCTCCCTTCATTCTTTTGTTCAGAAGAAGAGCCACTCCCTGTTGTTTGGCAGTCTCCTGCCCCGAGTAGAGGACAGTCTACCCCTCATAGTGGCAAGAGCCAGAGCTGGTCCACCGGACCTCCTGAACACCACAGATATCCATGCGGTACCGGTCCAGCTCCCCACAGAGGAGTGACAGCCTCTCCTCTGCTGTGAGTGCTTGAGCATTCCATGTGGCTATCCGTAGTGGCGCTCCGTTGTTTCTGGAGGAGCCCTGAGGGTGAGGATTCAGTCTCCTGGCCCTGCCAGATGGAGTTTGGCCAGGAGACGTCTCAGACGCTGCCCCCCAGGGCGTCCGGCACTAGCTTACTTAAAGTTTTAATTTGTGGTTTAGTGGTAATCAGTTGAGGGTGAAGGGGTTACGCACCCGTCCAGAGCCCCCTTTTGGCCGCTGTGGTAGTTACAAGCACCATGACAGAAAACGGGGAGGGAACAGTTTCTATTGGCCCTCCCCCCCATGGCGCTGCCCACGACGTTGCCCATCCGGCACCACGCGGAGGTTGGGGGGTGTTTTGCCGGACACACAGACACACACACACACACACACACACACACAGACACACAGACACTGTAGTGAAATACAATAATTATACTGTAATCGGTGCAGAACATTTCACTTGCTAGAACACGTGTGTATTTTTCTTTATAACGGCAATAATTTACATAAATAAATCCTTTAGTCCTAGGCTTGCCATGGACATGTGAGTATTGAAATTATGTTGACCACTGATTGGTAACAATGACAATCTATATTAGTTACTACCGTATAGGGCTGGGTATCGTTAACAAAATTTGACTTCGATACTGGTTCCTAAACGATACTTTTTTCGATACCAATTTTATGAAATCCATTTTAACAAGATTACAAACATTACCTCAAAAAAACATTGGTTTTTATTTTATCAGTTTGTTGAATTTTTAAAGACTCACCTCCTGAGCCTTCTGGTCTCCTCATGCCAGGGTCGGCAGAGGCATAGGCTATAACACTGATGTGAAGAAAAAAAAACAAGAAAACTAAACTGTTGTTTCAATGCAGTTTTATATATGGAATATACTGCTCCAGCTTATTATGTACTGTAAATGCTTTTATTTATCACAGAACGTGAAAGAATAATCACTAAACCCACGTTGCACAACAAAGTTAAATGTGTGCAAATGCAGGTACGTTGCATTGATAGGTCTTGATGAGATCTATTGATTAATTTCTTTGTCTGTAGACTATTCTCCATATGTATGTTGTAAAAAGGAAAGGAGGAGGTGGGAACCAGACGAACCATCAAAATATTTTTTTATGAGAAATGAAAACAAAGACAAAACACAAACACAAACGCACAGACTGGTGTTGCATGTGGCTCACTCTCTCCCGAACGTGCGTAGACACGGCCCGGCCCCGCCCTCCTCCTTGCCACACTCCTCCCTCCTTTGCCTCAGACCGGGGAACCCCCGGCATGATTTACAACCCCCCCCTCCATTCCAGGAAAAAAAAAAAAAAGAGGAGAGGAGAGGGCAAGGAGAGAGAGGAAATACCTGGTTTGCTGGCGCCCATATATGCTGTCGCCCGGCCCTCAGCCATTCCCCAACCTCTGGCAGATGACAGCGTGCTCCTTTCTGGTGGACAGTAGTCAGTCCTCAGGTCCTGGGCAGATGGTCACTCACCCCCCACCCCCCTTTTTTCTTTTTTTTTTAACAATTCCTTTTTCCTATGGGGTGGAAACAGCAGCGTGCCTTATTTCTCGGCCGGCAGTGACGTCTCTGTCCCTGGGCAGATGGCAGTGGCTGTCCTGGGTTGGCTGGTAGTGGCAAAGACTCCACAACAGCGCATCCCTCCCCCTTCCCGGTCTTCAGCACCAATGTGACAAAGGGTAAAATGGAAAGAAGGCGGCAGGAACCAGACGAACCATCTAAATAATGTTTAATGTGAAATTAAAACATAAAGACAAAACATAAACACAAATGCACACACTGCAGCTGCATGTGGCTCTCTCTCCCAAACTGCCATGTCCCGCTGCATTTATCCCTTTCCTCAGCTGATTAGCCCGATTGGGGGCCAGACGTGCGTAGTCATGGCCAGGCCCCGCCCTCCTCCTCATCACATATGTGTATATGATTTGAGGAGTTGCTGCCCTACGTGCAAAGGAATGCTCAACATAGGTAACAGACACTAGCAAAGATAAATAAAATACATAACATTCATCAGATTGTCCTACTGCACAATACATTGTTCTGCAGATATTTTTTGTTATACCAAGACTATTATTCTTTTGCTGTCCATCACGAGAATGTTATTTCTACATGTGAAGGTACTGTGATTTGCCATTTTTATTTATAAACCTTCAGATCTAACTTTTCAATTTTCAGGCTTCTGTTGCATCAGCACGCATGGCTTTGTACCACCTCAGCAATAGTACACCAATAAGCCAACTCTACTATTTCTAAAAACAGGGCTAGAAGATGGACTTTAATCCATGGATATATTCTGAATATAATGGATTCTGATATAGACAACATACAGTATGTTGCCTACATACCCATTTAATTGTAATAATACATTTATATCCCTGCTTTTGGCATCAGCCCAGTTGATGGCAGTATGAACCTCCATCCACTAACAACAAGAAAGGAAGAAGAACCCCCAAATTTAGGCCAAGCGCCGGGTTTTCTCGCGTTAACAGACGTTCTGACACCACATTCCTTTTCGTTTAGTCGAGAGATCTGCAGAGCAATTTTGCCTGAATAGTCGAAAGAGTAGTCGTTCAAATAGTATTTACTGTTTCTGCGTTCACGATAAATTAATTAAATAATGGCAGCTGGAATACGACTTTGCAACGCATCTTTTTGGTAAGATCGCAAATGCATCCGGTTACCTTAATCGTATGCTGCAAGATACAGACTGACTATACGGCACGGCAAACGGGAGCTGCATGCCGAGACAGCATTTATGGGCATCATAAACGTATGAAAATCTTTGGACATCATAAGCGCGTGCAGCATTTTACGCATCATAGCCGCGTGCAACGCGCTTATGATGCCCAGATCATGCTGTCTAGGTAGGCAGTTCACTAGGCTTTGAGACGCAGCCTGTATCACATAGACAGGTAAATGTCATACTGCGTCGCACGAATGGTCATTAGAGAAACTGCAGAATGCCGAGGTTCAATGTTTTACAATATGCCGTGGTCTGTCAAAAACCACAGAGCTAGTTCATTGACATATGCTTCAGCTGTCTTTATTGCTGCTGAAATAAGACGATTAGTCTTAATTATTATTAGATTAAGTCTAGTTTAAATGATAATTAATAGATTATTAAATTAGCAAATTTTGCTTTTAACATCATGTCATTGAAATTCACAATTCATTGTTTAGTTAATGAGCAGGGCCAAAGTGAACTGTGTTGTAAAAACACAGTTGGTGAACAGATGGTGAACTGTTTTTGCTCGTATTTATTAATAGCACATAGATAACAAATGCAAACCGACTATATCTACAGAAGTTAATTATGTATTAATATTATTTTTCTTATAATACATCTAGATAGGTAGCACTTTACAGTAAGGTTTCATTTGTTAACATTAGTCAACATGATGAACAATAGGCTAGTTATTAAGCATAATGAATCTTAATGTTAATTACAACATACAAAATAATCAAAATAACTTTACAGATCTTTATTGTAAAGGGTTTAAAAAAAAAATGTCCTTGCTTGTGTAACAGCTTACAGATGGTTTGGCAATTAAGGTCACAGTTATTCAATTTTAGGACACTAAAGAGACCTTTCTACTGACTCAAAAAGCCAATAGAAAGATGCCCATGGTCCCTGCTCATCTGCGCGAACATGCCTTAGGTATGCTGCATGGAGGCATGAGGACTGCAGAAGTGGCCAGGGCAATAAATAGCAATGTCCGAACTGTGAGACGCCTAAGACAGCAATACAGGGAGACAGGAAGGACAGCTGATCATCCTCGCAGTAGCAGACCACGTGTAACAACACCTGCACAGGATTGGTACATCCGAATATCACACCTGCGGGACAGGTACAGGATGGCAACAACAACTGCCCGAGTTACACCGGGAATGCACAATCCCTCCATCAGTGCTCAGACTGTCCGCAATAGGCTGAGAGAGGCTGGACTGAGGGCTTGTATGCGTGTTGTAAGGCAGGTTCTTACCAGACATCACCAGCAACAACGTCGCCTATGGGCACAAACCTACCTTCGCTGGACCAGACAGGACTGGCAAAAAATGTCTTCACTGACGAGTCGCGGTTTTATCTCTCCAGGGGTGAGGGTCGGACTCGCATTTATACCGAGGCCTGCACTCTGGAGCGGGATCGATTTGGAGGTGGAGGGCCCGTCATGGTCTGAGGCGGTGTGTCACAGCATCATTGACTGAGCTTGTCATTGCAGGCAATCTCAACACTGCATTACAGGGAAGACATCCTCCTCCCTCATGTGGTACCCTTCCTGCAGGCTCATCCTGACATAACCCTCCAACATGACAATGCGACCAGCCATACTGCTCGTTCTGTGCATGATTTCCTGTTAGACAGGAATGTCAGTGTTCTGCCATGGTCAGCGAAGAGCCTGGATCTCAATCCCATTGAGCATGTCTGGTACCTGTTGGATTGGAGTGTGAGGGCCATTCCCCCCAGAAATGTCTGGGAACTTGCAAGTTCCTTGGTGGAAGAGTGGGGTAACATCTTGCAGCAAGAACTGGCAAATCTGGTGCAGTCCATGAGGAGGAGATGCACTGCAGTTCTTAATGCAGCTGGTGGCCACACCAGATACTGAGTGTTACTTGTTCAGGGACACATTATTCCATTTCTGTTAATCGCATGTCTTTGAAACTTGTTCCAGTTTATTTCTTAGTTGTTGAATCTTTTTATGTTCATACAAATATTTACAAATGTTAAATTGCTGTAATAGTTAACATTAGTTAATGTACTGTAACCTAACTTGAACTCTCAATGAACAATTGTGTTTTTATTAACTAGCATTAACAAAGATTAATAAATGCTGTAAAAATATATGATTGTTTGTTAATGACAACTAATGCATTAACTAATGTTAACAAAAGGAACATTATTGTAAAGTGTTACCCATGTATGTAATACCTGTGTAATTCCCTGTGTCATATGGACAGTATGGGTCGTGCAAACCTATTGTTATAGCTGGCTCCGTGTGGAAATCACCGCCATCGTGGAAGAAAACAGCAGCTCATGGCACCAGGCCTACACAACGTCGGGCGCCAGCCCACTTCCAGCACCACCCGAACACTTGTGCAAGGCCTGCGGAGGCCAGCTTGACACAGTAAGAACGGTAAGTCAGGTTAGATCTTTCCAAAAATCCATCTCAAGCAGTGAAAGCTTTGAGCCCTGGCAATTTGCAATAGCAAAGAAGAAAACCCAAATCATAGGGACTAGTCACTAATGCCACATTTGTTTTTGTTTTTTCACTCCACATGTAGCATGTCTGCATGGACTGCAAAAACAACTTCTGCTGCCACTGCACGGTGCAGATGGATCTCAGGCCACGGATGTGCAACACCTGTCAGCGGCTCCATTGCACCTTTTTTGAACGGGCAGAGTTAATGCGGCTGAAGGTGAAGGACCTCCGTGACTACCTCCACCTGCATGAGATCCCCACACAGACATGTAGAGAAAAGGAGGAGCTGGTGGAGCTGGTGCTGGCTCAACAGACTCCCAGGGGCACCAGCAGTGCTGACTCTGGTTCTCATCCTACTGCACCTCCCATGTCTTCTCATCCGTTTGCTGAACCTGAGCCCCTAACAGAGGAGGAATCGGAGGATGATGAGGAAGAAGAAGAGGGTGAGGAACTGGATGAAGATGATGAGGAAGAGGTATGTGAAATAAATGTGGGAGATACAAGCTTAAAAATCTATATCTACATTTTCTTTAAAAATTGGTTCATAAGGTATAAAAATACTTTATAAAAAAAAAGTGGAAAAGTGATTAAAAAAACTACTGTAAAAAATAATGAAAGTTCCTTTTGATTAAAAAAACTACTGTAAAAAATAATGAAAGTTCCTTTTGATTAAAAAAACTACTGTAAAAAATAATGAAAGTTCCTTTTGACTTCAAACGATATCCAAAGTGAAAGTAGGCCTATTACAAATTTGTAGTGTTTGTTTTATTAAATTTTTTTATTTGAACCATCATGTAAATTGAAAAGAAACAATCTCATCAAACATAAGTTATCATAACAAAATACAATATATATTAATTTGTCTGTTTTTAATCCAAAAAAGAAATGATCATGAAGCAAACCTCTCTCACACACATTTCATTATCCAGTTTCACGATGAGCTGACTATGCTGATTTCCCACCTCGATATAATTGATACACATAAATGCACTTTTAATGTAGATATTATTGAATAATTTGTGAAGGAATGCACTGATTTCGATGTTGTCTCAATCTATGTTTGACAGTGGCAGAACAAGTTCTAATAGGAAAAGCTTGACAACGTTCACAACTGTAAATAAGGGGGGGTGGGGCTTAGAGTTGGGTCAGTTCAACACCACAGAGGATGCATCTGTTTTCTTACAAGCTCTTCATAATTTTTTTTCTCTGATGTAGACTTACTGTTATGTCCATTCCCTACAGTGATATTACGTTTTGCAAAACACAATAATAAAAATTTCTACCAGTTTATTGTTTCAGTATATTTTCCCCCTCTAATGTTAAATGTAGATTGTCATTATATTTTTTAAGGTAGTATTATCTTTCAAGTTACGCTGATGTATTGAGTCAAATAAGTTACATTAACCATAATAGCAACCTTTATGTGGTGCATCAGTTGAGGTGTTGTATCTGCGGGTCTCTCAGTCCACAGACAGTGAGGAGACACTGGCACACAGCAGAAGGGCCTCCCTTTCTGACCTGAGCAGCGTGGAGGACATTGAAGGCCTCAGTGTGCGGCAGCTAAAGGAGATTCTGGGTCGCAACTTCGTGAACTACCAGGGCTGCTGTGAGAAATGGGAACTGATGGAGAAGGTCACTCACCTCTTTAATGATCAAAAAGACCTTCACAACCTGGGTAAGTCTACATGCATGAACACCCTGGAACAAAATTGGGGATGGTGTAACCTATTGGCTAAGGATCTGTATTACAGAAACATCCCAACTCCGTTAGTAACCTTGTTGATTTCAGTAAGGACCTCTTTGAGAATATTGAACTTGTCAGATCTTTACATAAGCGTTAAAGGAATAGTTCACCTAAAATAAAAATTATCTCATCATTTACTCACTCTTATGCAATCCCAGATGTGTATGACTTCCATTAATCTGCTGAACACAAATTACGATTTTTTTGAACAATATCTCAGCTCTTTTGGTCCATACAATGCAAGTGAATGAGATCAAAAATTTTGAAGCTAAAAAAAAAAAAAAAAAATCACATGAAGGCAGGATAAAAGTAATCCATATGACTCCATTGGTTAAATCAATGTCTCCAGAAGCTAAATGATTAGTGTGGGTGAAAAACAGATCACTTTCACATTCTTGTGCTTTTGGTGATTCACATCCATCATGCATATCACTTACTGGGCAGGGAGAAGAATTATTAGCAAAAAAGGACTTAATGTTTATTTGTTTCACACCCACACCTATCAGATCACTTCTGAAGATATGGATTAAAACACTGGAGTCGTATGATTCGTTTTATGCTGCCTTTATGTTCTTTTTGGAGCGTCACAATTTTGGTACCCATTCACTTGCAGTGTATAGACCTACAGAGCTGAAATATTCTTCTAAATATCATAAGTTGTGTTCTGCAGAAGAAAGCCATACACATCTGGGATGGCATGAGTGTGAGTAAATCATGAGAGAATTAAAAAATTTTGGTGAACTATCCCTTTAAGATAGGAAGTTACTGTAATGAATCCCCCAAAAGGTTGCACATTCACAAGAAATTATCCATTATTAATCACCATTACATCATGCCAGTTGGTTTGGATAAAAGTGCCTGCCAAATGACAAAGTAGAAATATTGTGTTTTATTCTTCATTCTCTGAAATTGACAATCTTGCACTTCTTTGTCACATTACAGTTTCGAACACAAAAAAAGAAGCAGGTATGCCTAATGTATCTTTATGGATCTGCTCATTAGCCCCTAAAGGTTTTTAAGGGGTGCTTTAAAAACTTAATAAGTTCCTTGCAAATTCTTAGTCAAAGTCTCACACTGTTTTTCTAGATGACCCTGCTGAGCCCAGCGGCCAGGAGGAGATCCTTTGCAAGATCTGCATGGACTCCCCCATCGACTGCGTGCTGCTGGAGTGTGGCCACATGGTCACATGCAGCAAGTGTGGGAAGCGCATGAATGAGTGTCCCATCTGCAGACAATATGTAGTTCGAGCCGTGCATGTCTTCAGATCGTGAAATCCGGGTACAAAGAGACAATTTACGTACATTCTTCTAAAACACAAAACTTGTCTTATCTCTGTCTATGTTTACTCGAATTCTTTGTAATGTTCTTTTTTGCTGCATCGTTTAAATTTACATTATTTATTGCACATATTATTTTGTCATTACTGCATTATGGTGTTGCATCAATATTGCAAATCAGTGTTATGTAATATTTTCAATTGATTTGTTGACCTTTGCCCAATAGCGGCTGATAAGTTGCACTTTGAAAATTATTACTGAGGCATTGTTGTTTATCAACATTGTTTATTTACTTTCTATTCATATTTGAACATTTTAATTTGTCTGTGTGTAAATCATAAGATAAGCAAACAAAGTTTAAGCAAAGTTGAATAAGATAAATTATATATGTTC
Organism: Xyrauchen texanus; assembly: GCF_025860055.1. Classification (NCBI taxonomy): domain Eukaryota; kingdom Metazoa; phylum Chordata; class Actinopteri; order Cypriniformes; family Catostomidae; genus Xyrauchen; species Xyrauchen texanus. Next base: position 24,515,800 of record NC_068306.1, on the reverse strand, counting down.
TTTAATGAGAAGAGAGGTTAAGACAGCTTGGTGATAATCAATTGACAGACCACTCTTTTAGTTTTCTTTAAAAAAAAAATTACTTTGCTTAATCACTCAAAATGTGTGATTTACTAATATATTCACAATACTCAAAGGTGTGGAATACACTAGAACTTAGAAACTAGGAATTTTGGGGATTTTCCAAAGGGGTCAGATGGTTCACTTTATATTTTCTTTGTAGCACTTTTTCTGATGTTGTTTTTCTTCTGTTTGGCTGTGCAATAGTTCACTTTGCCCTTAACTGCTTTCAAATCATTGCTATAACGAAACCGCTTAAAGGAAAAGTTCACCTCAAAATGACTTTGAGTCGCCCTCATGCCATCCCAGACATGTATGACAGATTTTTAAAAGGATATTTCAGCTCTGTAGGTCGAAACAATGCAAGTGAATGGTGACCACAAAGTCCACAAAGTAATCAATACAACTTTAGTGGTGTAATCCATGTCCTCCATCCAGAGAACAGACCAAAATGTAACTTTTTTTTCACTGTACATCATGCCATTGTATACTCTCAGCATGATAATGAGTTAAAGCTTGATTATATTTCCTAGTGCGTGACAGATTTTGGTCTGTTCTCACCCATAACCGATTGGATTGCTTCAGGAGACATGGATTTAACCAATGGATTCATATAGAATACATTTATGCTGCCTTTGTGCTTTTTTGAGCTTAAAAATTTTGGTCACTATTTGCTTGCATTCATACACATCAGGGATGGCAAGAGGGGAGTAAATGATGAGATAATTAACATTTTGGGAGGAACTATTTTTTAAGGAGAAATTCCACTTGTTTAAGTGTTTTCTTTGCACTCTGTACCAGTGTTTTTACTCATTTCCAGTGAGTAGGTGCTATTTTCCGTCATCGGACTGAGCTTGTTGTCATTGCAAGCAATCTCAACACTGTGCACTTCTTGTTCACAGATTATCCCACTTTTTGTCTCATGCTTTTGTCTTGAGACCATAACTTGAGAATCTTGGGCATAACCAGTTGCTTTCAAATGACCAAGAGATAATTTTGGATTGAGTAAATGGCTTGACATCTGCTTCAGTACAGTCTTTAACCTATTACTAAAGAGACTAGTTCTCCACCATCACTAGTTATACTAACAGGTCAGTGTTAGTCACAAGGTGCTCATTACTGCCAACAGTTACTGTTGTATAATAAAGTTCTCAATTACTACATCATTTTTAAACTTGAAGACTCACATTTATTGAGGTACAAGATATTAATTATTCATAAAGTACTATTATAATGACTTCTAAAAGATAATGAATGTATTATATTAATTTTGTTTAAATGGGAACGTTTTTATAATTATTTTTCTGTCTGTCTTGGAATGCCCAGTGGTGAGGGAAACTGATGCAGATTGGTGATCCTTGCTTTCTTGAGCTGAATGTAGAGGATACTGAGATCTTATTAAACCATCCAGACATTCTCTTAAACAGAGATCTTTAAAAAGTCATAAGGTAAGTGTTTGGCCAAGTTAGCATGTGGACACTTTATCTGGCTAAAACAATCAATCTTTTTTATTTTATCACTCTTTATTGGAGTCTAGCCAGGATATGCAAGCTGTATATAGTTTATATTTTGATAGCTTTGTGTTTGCTAGCAAATATATGTTACATATTCGCATATTTATCCATTATTAAAGTGTTTAATCGAACAAATTATGAAACCTAAAATATATTAACACTGTCAGATATGTATTGTTTTACTGTTCTGTCCGCATTGCCTTACATTTCCACAACCTAGTCTCTTCATTCCTCAATGTGACCACAATATATGAAAAGATTGGACGAACAGAAAAGTATCAAGAAAGTTTTTGAGCAATGAGTGCAAACGGCGTCTCTCAAGACATAAGATCAGTTCATCTTGGAACTGTCAAATGCTCACCACAGGAACGGTGCTGTGCTTGGAGCATTTAATCAGTGCATTAAGATCTAGAATAAAAAAAATAAACAAGCAAAGACATAAATAAATGTGCAAGTTTACATATAAGTGTACGCCTCTTGTCAAAAACCATGTAATTTGTTACTTCACCTTAATAGACAAAGGTGCTCAAGTGTGTGTGTATGTGCCAAGTGGCGTTTCACACATTTGAAAGTAGGTTGTGTTGCAGTCAGAAAATTTAAATATTTAGATCTATTTTGTGGAAATGAATATGATCCGAAGAACAAATGTGAAATAGCATTTTTAAGATTATAAGATTTGGAGGCTAAAGTGTTGCGAGTCTGTAAATAAACTCAGCAAATAAAAAAGAAATGTCCCTTTTTTAGAACACTGAATTTTAAAGATAATTAAAAAAAAAAAATCCAAATAACTTAACAGATCTTTATTGTAAAGGGTTTAAACAATGTTTTCCATGCTTGTTCAATTAACCATCAACAATTAATGAACATGCATCTGTGATGCCTTACGTGCTTTAGGCATGCTGCATGGAGGCATGAGGACTGCAGATGTGGCCAGGGCAATAAATTGCAATGTCCGTACTGTAAGACGCCTAAGACAGCAATACAGGGAGACATGAAGGACAGCTGATCATCCTCGCAGTGGCAGACCACGTGTAACAACACCTGCACAATATTGGTACATCCGAATATCACACCTGCGGGACAGGTACAGGATTGCAACAACAACTGCCCGAGTTACACCGGGAATGCACAATCCCTCCATCAGTGCTCAGACTGTCCGCAATAGGCTGAGAGAGGCTGGACTGAGGGCTTGCAGGCCTGTGGTAAGGCAGGCCTTGCTGGACCAGACAAGACTGGCAAAAAATGCTCTTCACTGACGAGTTACGGTTTTATCTCACTGGGGGTGATGGTCGGACTCGTGTTTATCAACGAAGGAATGAGCGTTACACCGAAGCCTGTACTCTGGATTGATTTGGAGGTGTAGGGTCCGTCATGGTCTGGGGCAGTGTGTCACATTATCATCGCACTGAGGCAATCTCAACACTGTGCGTTACAGGGAAGACATCCTCCTCCCTCATGTGGTACCCTTCCTGTAGGCTCATCCTGACATGACCCTCCAACATGACAATGCGACCAGCCATACTGCTCGTTCTGTGCATGATTTCCTGTTAGACAGGAATGTCAGTGTTCTGCCATGTTCAGCGAAGAGCCCGGATCTCAATCCCATCGAGCACGTCTGGGACCTGTTTGAGAGTGTGAGGGCCATTCTCCCCAGAAATGTCTGGGAACTTGCAAGTGCCTTGGTGGAAGAGTGGGGTAACATCTTGCAGCAAGAACTGGCAAATCTGGTGCAGTCCATGAGGAGGAGATGCACTGTATTTTGACCCCCCCTTTGTTCAGGGACACATTATTCCATTTCTGTTAGTCACACTGAACAAGTTTCACGGACATGTATGTCTTAGTTGTTTAATCTTTTTATGTCCATACCATTATTTACTCAGTTTGCTGAAAATAAAAGCAGTTGAAAGTGAGAGAATGTTTATTTTTATTTTTTGCTGTTTTTATATCTACACTGAATGAGGCACTGAGATATAAGAAAATAAATAAAACAGCTTTGTCAATATAACATATTGGATGTGTTTTTAGACACATATTTATGAAAAACAATTAGGCATATGATAAATTATTTATTTTTTAACTCCGTATGCATGAGCTAAGAAAAAGATATGAAGTACTATTGAAAGGTGCTTAGAAATACATAAATTAATTTGTCATGTTGAGTGGAGACACTGGATTCTGTATTGGCATTGGCAACAATAATTCAAAACAACTGATTACTCAATGTTCCAGATGTGGTAAAAATTTATCATAAAGCTAGCATGTTAAATTGCCATTAGTTTTATTCTAGAAAATACAGTCTAGAAAAATTGAGGGGGATAAAAAAAAAAAGGCATCTATTTGGTAGGTTTTCATTTGCTTAAAAATCCAAGATTATCAACATCCAGTTGGTTTCATTTGTCATTGCTAAACTAATGTGCAGATCAAGAACAAAATTTCACTTTATCGCTTTTTAGATTAGCAAGATGGTGCTTTCCCCATCTGTGGAGAAAATGTTCAGTATTCTTACCGCACTCAGAAATAAGAGGAAACTCTAATTGCAAGGAGCTCTTCAATTGTTTTTTTTTTTTTTTCTTGTGGATTACATGATCAAACTAAAAATGTAAACATTTGCACACAGAATTTGCAGCATTGTTAATTAAGATTTACAAGCACCATACTAATATTCATTTTGTGTCTGTCAGTACAACTGGACCCAAATTAAAAGGCTTGAAAAGCAGTAAATTGATAATTGGACATCAGGTTGTCCTGTTTGGAAATTATCAATAATATGGAGGTTAATAGTATTTCCGCTTGAACTGTGATTAAAAAAGTGAATTAATTTAAATATTTTTTGTTGTGCATTTGGATGTTTGGTTGATCTTTTATTTTGATAGTGGTATTTGTATCCTATTGTCCTGATCATGCAAACAGTTTAGCATCTTATAAAGTTTAAGAAGTGGGCACTTGAAGTTGGCACAGGAGGAATTCACAATTTGTCTTTTTCATTAATCTGGATGCTTGTCATCTTAAATTTTTAATGTGGAATTATATTAATGTCAAATCTCTTTGAAACAAAAAAAATGCTTCCATAGAACTTGGGTGCAAAACGTTTTATCAGACTCATGGCTTGAGGTTACAGACATTGCAGAAATAATCATGCCAGCTGATTCAAACTATTATGTATGAATCTTCCTTATGATTTAAACTATATATATATATTGATTTCTAGTAAAAATGTTAAACTGAATAATAAACTGAAATTGTGAAGAGTAGAGGCAGAATCAGGAAACAAGAGGCAGGAAAGAAGGATGTGGTATAATGGAACTTTGCACAATGTAGCCAAACTGAATGAACTGCATACACAATTCAAATCAAATCAAATCACTTTATTGTCACACTACCATGTACACAAGTGCAACAGTAGGTGAAATTCTTGTGTGCAGGTCCGAGCAACATAGCAGTCATGACAGTGACGAGACATATACCAATTACAATAAACAACATATTTACACAACACAATTTACAAATCAAATGTACACATACTTACACAACACAATAATTATATACAATGTACAGTAAACAATACACACAATATACAATACAATAAGTAAAGAGTATACATATATATATATATATATATAAGTAGTTGTATTGAGGAGAATATGCTGACAGTCCAGTGTGAGATTATAGATTAATAAAGTGCAGTGCAAATTATTAATCGTGAGAGATCAATTGTTCAACAGTCTGACTGCTTGGGGGAAGAAGCTGTCATGTAGTCAGCTGGTGCGGGTCCTGATGCTGCGATACCGCCTGCCTGATGGTAGCAGTGAGAACAGACCATGACTCGGGTGGCTGGAGTCTCTGATGATCCTCCGAGCTTTTTTCACACACCACCTTTTATATATGTCCTGGAGGGAGGGAAGCTCACCTCCGATGATGTTCCTGGCAGTTCGCACCACCCTTTGCAGGGCTTTGCAGTTGTGGGCGGTGCTATTGCCATACCAGGCGGTGATGCAGCCAATTTCAGATTTCACATGATTTATACATACAGTGGTGTTAGTTGTCTTTGCAAAAGGAGGGACAACTGTGATATCCAGGCTTAGGCACATCTACTGTACAGTACTGCTTTACAGTAAATAGTTTAGTTGGAATTAAAATTACCCAAATAATTATAATAGCTATAATATGCATGCACTATTGCCACATTTAGCTAAAACTAGTAGACACATTCACAGCTACATTATAGCGCATCAGCTAACATGAGCTGAAGCATCGCCATAACGACCATGGGGCAGCTGCTGCGGGTGCATGTGCATTACTTCTCCCCATCCAAGTCCACCTCGTATCCTGTTTCACGTCTAGTGAGTTAACGGGTTGGCACATATGGCAATCACATTGATTGAGGTGTTTTCTGTAGTTCCCATATCAAAAGCTGCACTTAAAGCTGCACTTAATGATTCAGCACTTTCGGAATGTCTTTTAGGAGTGACCAGCTGTGAATATGTGTGCAACACGTCAATACAATTGACTAGAATTTATAGCCTCTGTTGTTGACATCATCAGCATGCGCCAGTAACAGGGCTATAAATAGATGTGCCACAGGTGCATTGTCAAGTCTTTTGTCTTCAGACCACTCTTTGTGCTTCTCAAGCCTCTCAAACTCTGCATTTTCCTCTGTTAGGAGTTAGATTTATCAGGCAGTGTGCAGAAATCTTTTTCTTATTTTTCTTCTTTCTTCTATCACTTAAGTATGAAAGACAAAGAGAAAATGAGTGATAAACAAAGCAAATGGTGTGTGTTTCCCTGTTTAAGCCATATGGCTGAATCTGTTTATTACTTTCTTTCCTCTGCAAAACACAAAGATTTTTAGAATAAAAATACAAATATTTAAGCTCTGTAGTTCCATAAAATGCAAGTGAATGGAGGCTCTAGAAGCTCTAAAAACATAAAGGCAGCATAAAAATAATCCATATGACTCCAGTGGGTAAATCCATGTTTTCTGAAGTGATCCAATCAGTTTTGAGTTAAAATAAATGAGAACATAACTCCCTTTTCACTATAAATCTTGACAGTCTCCTTGGAGATCTTAATTTAAAACTCCATTACAATCTAGTGCTCAGCGCATCCATTAAGCACAATAAGAAGTGTAATTTGTAATAACTTACTTAGAGACTGCAATGGCGAGATTACAGTGAAAAAGGAGTTATATTTTGGTCTTTTCTCACCCCAAACTGATTGGATCGCTTCTGAGACACAGATTTAACCACTGGAGTCATATGGATTACTTTGATGGTGCCTTAGTTTATGTGACTTTTGGAGCTTCAAAGTTTTTGTCACCATTCACTTGCATTGTATGGACCTACAGAGCTGAGATATTCTTCTAAAGATCTTTGTTTGTGTTCTGCAGAAGAAAGTCAGTCATACACTTCTGGGGTGGCAGTACAAATTTGAGAGAAGTTCAATTTTTTTGGTGAACTATTCATTTAAGTGCCTTTTCTAGTTCATTGCGCATTATCTTCTTCAAGCATTCCCTAGTGCCATTTCCTAACACAGTGTGTCTACATCTGCCTGTCATCTGGCCATAACAATAAACAAATCAAGTGCCGTTCTAAAACTATTATAGATTTGTTTTGTTATGAATCCAAGCTGTCTTCCCCTACATCCCCTAAAGATATTTCAGGTTCACGTACAGTAAGGTGAGAATGCAGTACAGCCTTAGGTTCCAGTGATGGAGATATCCATCTATATACTGTATGGTCGCTAACTCACTATGGGAACAGACAGCTCCTTTATACAGCTGGCTGCAGAGAACTATTGCTACCTTCAGATTTTACTGCAGTCAGCATCTGAATGATCTCTGTGTTAACTATTCTCACTGGGAAACTTGTCGTTCTGGGACACTGTTAGATTGAAGTATGACACATATGCTTCAGACAGAGCTGGCATTGTATTAGCCAGCCCACCTCGAGGCAAATCAATAAACAATACTGTGCACAGTCGATGCATTAAAATAAAGCAGAGCTCATTTTTTCACCTTCATTTTGGGGTGTGTGTGTTTGTGTGCTTTACATTGTTTAGTGTTACCACAAACTATACCACACTTGTTAGACATTGGTTGAGAGTTAGAGGCAGTTTGTCCTGAATAGTAACTAATTTGAAAAAACTGTGTTTTGTCAAGCAGTGACTAATAGCAGTATATTCCATTTCAGTAATGTGTTTAGAGCTAAGAGCTAAATTGTTTAATTTCTGTGCTGCTGGAATTACCAGCTGAATAAAAAAAGGGTTGCATCATTGCGTCATTACGTCATGTCCGTTAACATAGGAAAGAAGAGCCGGCTGTCTCGTTCCCATGTAAACAGTAGATAGAGTTTTAGTTTGCGAGTAGCCGTTAAAAAGAAGAATGAAGATACAGTTCAGTTCAGTCACACACACACTGTTCCGGACAGCATTGCAACAATCTGGATGGATGTTTATCTGTTATCCATTTGGCGAATTTGCTTACCTGCTATAATGCTTGGATATGTTGTCTGGAAGGGTAAATATTGCTTGTATGAATCAAAGAATACTCATGTGTTAACCAATCGTGATGTATCTACGTTGTCGGGGGGAGTTACTGTAACATGGTTACCAATATTTACAACTTCTGAAATAGCATGTTAACTGTTATATTGCATATTTAAGCATATTATTTTCATGTTTAATAAATAATATTTTATCCTCATCATTACTTAATCCTTTTTTATGTTTTTTGTTTACTGTGTTATTGTGTGCATTCATCGACATACCATACTCTGTTTTGTGAGAGTATAGAATTGTGAATTCAGTACCGTAAATCAAACCAAATCCTTATGCCCTAAATAATTTCTGTTAAAAAAAAAAAACACATTAAAATACAAAATATTCAATAAAATGTTTTAATCTGATTAATCAATGAAATAATCAGAGACTAATCGATTGTCAAAATAATAATTATTTGTAGCCCTAATTTGTTGGACAAACAAATAGTCCCACCCCAAACTCAAATCATTGGTTGAGCTAATATGACTGGTCACAATGCTCAAACAAACAGAAGAATGTTTTTATAGAAACATAGAGCCACAGTATTTACACTTTTCAGGGAAATCAACCTATAAATGGCTTACTTATAGTTGTCTCTGCATATTAAACTGGAAGACATGTATTTTAACATTTAAAAAATGACATGCTTCAGCTCAAAAGAAAATGTATTTCTTCCTGATGTGTTTTCCCCCCAGCCACGCATTAATCCTCTGTATTAAAAAAAAAAAAAAAAAAGAGCACATTTTAGTGCCCAGTACACTTGCCAGGGGGTGGAACTGCAGCAACCCTCACTGTCTCACTACAATCTGTGTATGTTCCTACATGTTGCCAAAGAGAAAGTGTAAGCAGGGGGAGTTAAGCTCCCTCTTTGTGTCGAGTCAGAGAAAGGGCAAATCAGTCTAATTCACGCTGTTGAACCTTGGTGACGCTGACCAGCCTGGGTGAATGGCCAGGGATTTGCCCTGTCAGAGCAGGTGCACTTTGAGCGATGAGGAATAAAGTTATTTTGACAGCGGGTATCGTAGTGGGCATCAGCAGTCACACCCTGTGTGATCTCTCCACAGTCAGCAATAATGGTAACAGTCTTTCTTGAGAGGTGGACTTTTTTACAGCCTTAACTCAATTATATAGAGTGTTATTAACTTATTAACACCTTTGTTTGAAAATGTTATGTTGAGAAGTGGTCTGAGAAACTAATAATACCTTATTGCAGTAGATGAGTTATGACCTTATAATAACACAATGCTTTTGGCTTTTAGACCACATAACAGCTAGAGATAGTGATTTAAACTATAACTAATGCAGAATTTAAATGACTTATCCTTTATTTTATTTTGTTATTTTTTTTGCAGGACAAAAATTATTTTTATTTGAGCCTACTGGTCTTAGGTAGGACTTGGTAGACAAATTTCCTTGCATAAGCACTGCATTGCTCTAGAATCCCTGTCAAAATGTCTCTTTACCACTGATCTATATATATAATATTATATAAATAGATCAGTGCTATTTACACATATCTTTGTCTGTCATTGTCTATTGTCTAATATATATATATATATATATATATATATATATATATATATATATATATATATATATATATATATATATATATATATATATATCACACACACTGACAGCCAATAGTTTGGAATAATGTACAGATTTTGCTCTTATGTTTATATTAATATTGGCCTTAAGACATGCCAGTATACTGCATACTGTGGCAACTCAAATACAACGTTACACTTCATTTAACAAACCAAACAGCTTTCAGCTCTGTTTGATATAATGGCAAGTGATTTTCAAGTACCAAATTAGCAATTTAGCCTGACTACTCAATGATAAGTTGTTGGAGTGATGGCTGCTGGGAATGGGGCCTGTCTAGATTTTATCAAAAATGACTTTTTTTCAAATAGTGATGGTGCTGTTTTTTACATCAGTAATGTCCTGACTATACTTTGTGATCAGTTGAATGCCACTTTGGTGAATTAAAGTACCAATTTCCTTTGAAACAGCAAAATCAGTACATTATTCCAAACGTTTGGCCTCCAGTGTATATACAGTTGAAGTCAGAAGGTTATATACACCTTAGCCAAATACATTTAAACATTTTCACAATTCCTGACATTTAATCATAGAAAATTCCCTGTGTTAGGTCAGTTAGGATCACTACTTTATTTTAAGAATGTGAAATGTTAGAATAATGGTAGGGAGAATTATTTATTTCAGCTTTTATTTCTTTCATTATATTCTCAATGGGTCAGAAGTTTTCATACACTTTGTTAGTATTTGGTAACATTGCCTTTAAATTGTTTAACTTGGGTCAAACGTTTTGGGTAGCCTTCCACAAGCTTCTCACAATAAGTTGCTGGAATTTTGGCCCATTCAGGTTTGTAGGCCTTAATGCTCGCACACAATTTTTCAGTTCTGCCCACAAATTGTCTATAAGACTGAGGTCAGGGCTTTGTGATGGCCACTCCGATACCTTGACTTTGTTGACCTTGTGGTCATTGTCCATTTTGAAGATCCATTTGCGACTAAGCTTTCATGGCTGATATCTTGAGATGTTGCTTCAATAGATCCACATAATTTCCTTCCTCATGATGCCATCTATGTTGGGAAGTCCCTGTCCCTCCTGCAGCAAAGCACCCCAAAACATGATACTGCCACCCCCATGCTTCATGGCTGGGATGGTGTTCTTCGGCTTGCAAGCCTCACCCTTTTTCCTCCAAACATAACGATGGTCATTATGGCCAAACAATAACATTTTCTCTAGGAGACAGAATGTGTCTCCTTCCTGAGTGGTATGATGGGTGTGTGGACCCAGGCATTTGGATTTTGCTCCCAAGGATAAATCAGACTTGTGGAGGTCTACATTTTCTTTTTTCTGAGGTATTGGCTGATTTCTTTTGATATTTCCATGATGTCAAGTAAAGATGTGAGTTAATTGGAGGTACACCTCCAATTAACTCCAATTAGCCTATCAGAAGCTAATTGTCCAAAGGATTGACACCATGCACTGTGGGGACCGTGCCATCTGTTGCAGGGCTCCCTGTTCTTCTATTCTATTGTATTTGCAAAAGTAATGTTTGGGAGTCTAACATGTAAATTTCCTTTTGACACACTAAAGTAGCAGATATAAATAACATCTTATGTGCCTAAGACTTTTACACAGTACTAATATATAATATATATATATATATATATATATATATATATATATATATATATATATTAGGGTTGTCGATTTTTTGTGTTCAAAACACTTGAAGGAGCGTAAATGCTGAACTTAGCGATCTTAAGATGTGTTTAAAGATTGAGTATTAAACTATATTTAACATTTTATGTTTATGATGCAACGCAACCGAGATGCTACACAAGCATGTCTGATGCAGGGTGTGGCTGGATTGAGATGGTGCAAAATTTGGAAGTTACCCATAAATATTTAATCACAAATAAAATCAAAGAAATTTCCTTCAAACTTATTTATAAGTACTACCTCACTAATTATTTTCTTGTAGAGAGATTTAATTGTGATGTTGATATATTCTGTACATTTTATGGTCTGCAGGAGGAAAAAAAATTGTCATTTATTTTGGAGTTGTCCCTACTCGACTTGTTTTTGGTCTGATTTCTGCAAGATTGTTAGAGATCATATTATTCCCAGCTTTCAACTTTGTTTTGAAAATGTTTTATTCGGTTTTTTTCGCTATGACATGTCTCTTCATAAGGAATATTATTTGATTAATGTTCTGCTTTTGTTGGCAAAGTTTAGTATTCATAAATATAGGTATGGAGGTTATAACCATTAGTTTTAATTTTTAATTCAGAGGTTCAGCAATACCTAAGAACAATTTCCAATTTTAGTAACAAGAAAAGTAAAGTGTATTGAAATATGTAAACAATTTGATATTTGTATTAAACTGTTTATTTATTTATTTTCCTTTTTTGTTGTTGTTTGTTTTATATACCTCTTGGCTCTAGATGTAAAAGTTTTGTAAGCATTAATACAACATTTTAAAAACAAATGTCGGGTCCTTAAACAAGCCTTATAATAAATCTCCAACTGATTGACAAATTTATTTGTGAAATGGATTGCTGTGAACTGTATGCCAATTAGAGGTCGACCGATTAATCGGCCGGCCGATTAATCGGCCGATTTTTTTGAATTTTTTACATAATCGCCATCGGCCAATATCCACGCATATCAAGCCGATTATTAGGCAGGCGCATCTGTGGGCAGCCTAGTGTTGTTGTCGAACACGTGTTCGACGCACGCTGCCCCTAGAGTCATTTTCCAGCAGAGTGAGCAGACCTCATCCAGTGCCTAAGGAAGGAGCTAAGTTCCTTGGAGAAAACAGTAAGGGTTAAATTTGTATAACTTCTTTAGATTTAATTAAAAACTTTTGATACGTTACTGCCAACTTCAAGAAAAAAACGTGACAAACGCGATAGTTGACATGACGTTCGGCTACTTTGGATATTGATAGCGTAGTTGAAGTTGCATTATCACAGCAGAAGGGTTGCTATCATGTCACAATAAGCAAGCAAGAATTTTGCAATTACAGACAGTGAATCTGAGACTTTTATTTGTTCTGTTTGTGTGTCTTATATTTGAGAGGGTTGTCACTCAATGCAGATAAATAAGTAATAAAAATATACCAACGCAGTATTGAAGGACTGGCTTTGGTAAGCTCGGACGTTACCGCTAGTTATGGAAATAGTTGGGGAGAAAATATTCTGCATCAGGAGCTTATTAGATCTGAACTGTCTTAAAGGGGAAGCTGTCTATTAAACGTGTGACGATTGAGCCACTGCGAATCAAACAACAAAAGGCAAAGAGAAAATCACTTACAGCTCTTGAATGAATAACTTCTGCATTAATAAGCATTAATCTATCTATGATAAACTATGCAGTGTTATTTTACAATTGATTACTTTATTAGACTTCTTTTTAGACCACACCTGAACAGTAATGTTAGTAGACCTTCCTGAAATAAAATTTTATATATATATATATATATATATATATATATATATATATATATATATATATATATATATATATAACAAAAAGAACCGTTAAGAATACCGTTAAAGTACCGGATCGATAAGCAGTATCGGTAAGAGTAGTAATACCATTAAAACGATATCCATCCCTAGTTATGCCTGTGTTTCTCTTGGATGCTCTGAATATTGGATTACGTGTCTGGATTGCCCATTAATTAAAGCTGCATTTGGATCTCAACCTTCGTGTCTCGGAGCAGTTCGTAACACCTGCTTTGTTTATTTAATATATTTGTTATACATTATTTATACAATATGTTTTTACATTATACATTTTTAATTTAAGTGTACAAGTGCAGATTGGTCAAGTGTTCAATAAATGTATTTGTTGAGAAATGTTGTCTATCTTATGTAATTATGTGTGTTACATTTTATCTTTCAAATAAAAGGTTCAAATAAGAGGTTAAAAACAAGCACATATCGTCCAAATATCGGCCAAAATAAATCGGCAGCATTAATCGGCCATCGGCCGACCCGGATTTCAAAAGATCGGCATCGGCTTGAAAAAAACAATATTGGTCGACCTCTAATGCCAATGATTGGTTTATGTTCAATAATATGGTAGTAAACAATACATTGTATTCTAAAGCCACTTTTAAATTGTCTTATCAATGATTAACTCTTCTGCCACAAGAATGAAATGCATTTGAAGTATCTGAATATTTTTTTATTTTAGTTTTATATATATATATATATATATATATATATATATATATATATATATATATATAATTTTTTATATTTAAAGATAACTATGTATAATTATATTTTGATATAAATATGTATAATCATTATATATTTAATTATTGTTATATGAGGGGCTTTCTCAGGAAATATTTGTATATGCGATTAATTAATCGGGACACCATGTAATTAATTCGATTAACATTTTTAATCGATTGACAGCCCTAATATATATATATATATATATATATATATATATATATATATACACTGTAGAGTGTGCCTGTGGGTGTGTGTATACATATGCATCTGTGCAAAAGTCTTAGGCACATTAGATGATTTACAAAAATATTTGTCTTAAGTCGTTTTTTTAATATCTCCTCCTTTAGTGTGTCAGTAGGAAATATACATTTTAGATTTCCAAACATTCCTTTTGCAAATAAAAGAAGTAGAACAAGAAGGTTGTATTGCCCACACAGAGTCTGGATCTCAATTTCATTGAGTTAGTCTGGAATCACACGAAGAGACAGATGCAACTGAGACTAAATACACATAACTGTGGCAAGTTCACCCAGATGCTTGGAACAATCTAACTGCAAATAAACTTGAAAAACTTTGCGCAAGTGTTACTAGGAGAATTGTTGCTTTTTTAAAGGCATAGGGAGAGGTTACACCAAATATTGATGTAGTTTTTTTTATGTTTACTGCACTTTGTATTAAGTTAATTTGTAAATTAAAAATCTTCATGGCTTTATTTTTGAAAACATCCTCAATATACAAAATTTTTCACATCTGCCTAAAACCTTTACACAGTTCTGTATATGTGTCCTCTTCTGTACACTGGAATCGTCTGTCAACAAGATTGTTTCCTTGTGTGTGTGTGTACCATTACTGGACCAAAAAAATCTATGTATTCTTCTTTATTTGGACTTTGTTCTAAATAGGGATGTGCAAGACGACTAATTTTATTGGTGTTTAAACATACATTTTAGAGCTTAGGTTCCACGCAGAAGCATAAATCGGCCTTTAGTCAAATAATAATATTTTTTTCACATTATAATGAAAGTAAACTAAACTTTAAAAAACAAGCACAGGATACTAAATGCATACCATGGAACCTACCATAGCCTGACGTGCACCTCTTCAAAAATTCGAACCCAGGGTGTGCTGAGTGACTCCAGCCAGGTCTCCTAAGCAGCCAAATTGGCCCGGTTGCTAGGGAGGGTGGAGTCACATGGGTTAACCTCCTTGTGGTCACGATTAGTGGTTCTTGCTCCCAATGGGGAGTGTGGTAAGTTGTGTGTGTATCGTGGAGAGTAGCATGAGTCTCTGCAGTGTCTTGGACAACAAGTCACGCGATAAGATGTGTGGATTGACTGTCTCAGAAGCGGAGGCAACTGAGACTTGTACTGCGCCACCCGGATTGAGGTGAGTAACCAAGCCAAGGAGTGGGAATTGGGCATTCCAAATTGGGGAGAAAAGACAAATTTTTTTTTTAAATGTAACTGCACGTCGACGCAGTCCACTACAACTGTGCTTGGTCCACTTTTACCAGAGAAAGCCCCCTGGATGATAACAAGGATATCTGAGGTTGTGTAGCATTTTATCCAAGTTTACTTAAAGATCTGTGGATCATATCACATTGTATTTGGATTAAAGAAATTGTCTCAATTGGGAGCATCTGCTGTTTTTATTTTAAGTCTGTTTGTGTATCATAAAGTTAAAAGTGAAACGTGACAAAAGATATCTGTTTACAGCTTATAAACTCTAAAAGCTTTTTTTCTCTTGGCCTTGATTGTAACAATGTGCTGGCGCTGGCACTGGCACTGGCACTGACAAAGATGATGATGATGATGGCGTAAAGAACCGAAGTGCAAATTTATTCCAACATGTACCCAAAAAACCCTAACTACAAACATGAATTAAACATAAACATGAACTTGACATAACATAAACTTGGCTTGGCATAAATTAGACTAGACATGAACTTGAACTAACAACCAAAGTTACATTCAACAATACCTGACAATGGACCATGGAAAACATGAGGGTTAAATACATGACATGGGAGACAAAGATAACAATAAACACTAAGAACTCTAAACAAGAAAATCAACCAATGAAAACAAGACACATCTACAAGGAGGGAAACATGAAATCAATTGACAAGGGAACCACATGACACGAAACAGGAACTACAATTTCAAATAAAAGACATGAAAAACATGAACCAACAAAATACACTTGACATTGATATTAATTTGATATGTGAATTAAATAATATGTTTTGTATTCTACTCACAAACTCTCCGATAGGCACAATGATTTGACTGAATATTTGACTTTGTGTTCAGTAAATAATCATAAGTCTCATAAGTTATGTAAACAGATCACTTTTAATTTGTCAGCAAAATAAAAAGCAGCTGGTAAGAGTTGGTTATATTGCCTTTATGCATTATAAAGTCTTTAAAATGACACCCATTTTGCGTTATTCAGGCAAGTAGTTATTACTTAATGTGACTTTATTTTTCATCACAGGACGTCAAAAGTATGCCAAAATATTTATTAATAATTATTTAAGCGACTAAAGAGCAAGCATACAGTAATTTCCTCAATTATTTTCTCCCTGCAATGTAGTCAACATGTTTAATAAGTAATTATTTTGTACATAGGCCTACATTTCAACATGCTCACATACTTTGAGCTCCTTTCTGATGCTATCATAATTTCATAAATTCTTTTGAATCCAGAAATGACATTGCTTGCATTGATTTTGTTTATGTATTAAACGTATAGCATTTTGGCTGTGCACTACCACGTGGAGCCTACGCCATAGGTTCGACGCAGAAGCATAAATCAGCCTTAATAGTTGATAAGCTGAAGATGGTCCATTACTTTAGGAAATATAATGCGTTTTATACAATATAACTAGATTTATTAACATTTGTAGAGCTTATTATATGATATGAAGGAACATCTCACCTAACAGACTGCTGAGAGTTGCTATCTGTAGCTTAAAAATGGTTCTTAACTAGATAGAGCGAAACCACACTACTCACTTTAACAGGATCCATTAGTTTTGCGTATCATACTAGCATTATGAAATAATGCCCTCTTGCTGTGGCTGCAGGTATTGCAGCTTAGCAATGGATAATCAGATCTGCAAATCCAAACGTATGTTTCATCCAGAACGTATGTGATGCTGCGCTTGAAATAGTCTGGAATGATTAAAAATGATATATTCAGAGTGAGTAGATTCCTTCGGAGATTTCAAACAGTTTAGCTTAAACTTTAAAGGATCAGAACAACATCCATGATCACCTAAACAGTCCTAGAACTTGAAACAGCTTTTCTATCCATTTCTAATCTCTCTGTATTTATTCTCCCACAGAGAACCCCTGCTGGAGTGTTTGAGCATTGGTCCAGCAGTATGAAGAACAAAAGGGAACATTTGAGGAAGAGATAGGAGCAAGATCCACAGGGTAAATACTAGATATATCAACCAATATTACTGAATGCAATGTCCTGAGGTGTGTTTTAAAACAAAAACATAAAAAAAATAAAAAAAAAAAGGTTTTAATAATATTTGCCAATGTTTATGCAGTCAGTTTTAATAGAGGCAAACTTATTGAAAGACTAGATGGAACCTTTGAACTTTTAAAAATGAATCTGTCACACTACAGCATTATTTAAGTGAACTACAAAAAGCTAAAAGGTTATTAAAAATAATGAAAGATTTGGTGCTGTGACGTGGTGATCAGTCACAGTACAAAAAACTATCTTTGTTCTTCACTCAGAGCCAAAAAGGAATTTGAAACAGCTGAGCAACAACATACTGCTTGCAAACATTCAGACACATTGTAACAATAATTACACCACTGGGGGAGGCATTTAGAGGTACATTTAAATATGGGGATGCTCAAGAGTACATGTAAAACATCAACTAATATGACATTAAATTACTTCATGCCTCATTCTTTGAGTAGAATTTACTCGAGATAAAAAAAAGCTGTTTTAATTACTAGATATAGTAAAATATATGCAGTAGATCTGTAATTTATAATGTTTACTGTGTGCTTTCATGCCGCTAATGCGCTAACACACTATAAGCAGCCACTGTATGCAAAGGTTACACTCTGTTATTGTAATATATATTATGACACCGATACCACTGCAAAAATAGGTGTGTAAAATAGTGTAAATGGGCAGAATACCATCAAAAGAAAAATAATATCTTTGTGCAAATGTTGAATGCCTTTTGGCTGCAGATGGCAAATGTGTGAAAGGGCACTTAAGAGTGTCTAAGTAGATGCACAGGGCTATCCTTAAGGCTGTGCAACTGGTGCGGTCGCACTATGCCCCGCGCTTCGGGGGGAGGGGGCCCCATGGCGATAGGTTCTTCCGCCCCCAACCCCCTGGTGCGGTCCCCCCAGAGATTGATACAGACAGTGAGATCGCTATCATGGAAGGCCCCGGATCGTGAACACTACCGACAGGAACAGGAATGCTCTCCACTGACGACTAAACCCCCCCACCCCCAACTCCTACCCCTCGTCCGACTGTTAAAAGAAACCTTCAACTAGAACGCTGTCCACCAAACCCCCCACCCCACGGCCCATCAGGAAGTGGCCCCACACATTCGACATCATCATAGGCCCCGCCCTTTCTGGCAACGGCCCTGAATCTGCACACCGTTGTGTTCGTGTTTACTGATCTTAATTTACTGAAAAGGAATTAATTGTCAGCTTCAATGAAGGATGAGCTACTGTTGATATGGCAGCAAGAAGATGTTTAGCAGCCAATACAAAGTTTTCCTGAAGGTTCGCCCTGACAAGCTGTTTGCCAGATGTTTTTATAATTGATGTTGTTTCTTCGATTTCGTATGAAGTTTGCAGGGACCTTTAGTCAAACCCAGTGAAACAGCTGATCTTCTCTCAATCATCTAAAACAATACTGGCTTTTTGCAGAACATCCCATAAAACTAATTTGCTTCATGTTGCAAAATGTCAGCTCTTCTCATCCCTCTTAGTTACAATATATACAACTCGTTATCACAACACATTTATTCTCCTCTCTGCTTTTATAATAGATAGATAGGCTGGAGGATGCTGTCACGAGGTGCTTGTTTTTTAAAGCCCAAAATGTTATTGCGGTGTTCTGCCCACTGGCTATCTCTGAGGCATCATCATGCTTTGCAACTGGAAACCATAAAATGTGTGACTGTCCTTGTATGTGAGACCGCTACTGTTCTAGGACATTCAGATTGTCAGGGCAATGACATGGACTGGAATTTATAGACACTTGATCGGTCAGTTGACAGATCTGGAGGTCTCACTGACATACAGGGAAGCTGACAGCATTTCATAACTTAGTGAAAACTGCAGAGCCACTCTGATACTATGGTACTAGTTTAATATACCTACTTTATTCTATTCTGTTCTGTTCTGATATATTCTTTCCTATACTATTCTAATTTTGGGTTGAGGTAGACATATTTTAGCACAGTTATTTTGCCAAATCTTTATACAGAATTTCAAAGCTGCTCAGAGCCACCTTATTATGACTTGACTTTAAGTGCCTTTAAGATGATAGTGAACCATTGACATTTCTGATGCCTCTGCAATCCATTTGTACAGAACAGTATTTTTGTTTTGTAATTAATGATAGCACTACCAGTGCTTTGCATACGTTGTGCATCCATTGACAAAAAATTATATTTTATATTTAATTATAAATTGTATCAATAAAGATTACTATCGAAATGGATTATTTTAGATTAGACAATTTTCATGCCAATATTTTCAATTCTACTAGAGACATGGTGCAGTGGTAGCAAGCATGCTATTGATAGTGCTCACATGAGTGATTCTGGTTAGAGTCTGTATTACAGCATGTCCCGATCACATTGTGCCCTCTCTGCCCAATAATATATATTTCCCAACAATTTCCTGCTGTACTATCTAATAAAGAAGCAAAAGACAAAAAATAAGAAACAATGTTTTCTAATAATATTTCCGTTTCTAATTTACATTATAATCTACTATACATTATTTAAAGATTATATGTCAGACTGACTAATATTCACCTCTGATAATGAAAAGCATGTTATCTGATTCTTTTGTGCCTGTCTTCTGTGAAAGAAAACTTATGCCTGAATGTTGTTTTAAATCAGAATGCAGTCTGTAGCAACTGTCGAGATGAGATCTCTGCAAACTTCCAGTGTCTCTCCCAATCAAGCCAGCCTAATTGACAGGAGCCCCCATACCAGTCCCCCTCCATCAAAATGCTGATCCTAACAGATGAGGGGAAGAACTGTGTGTGTGTGTGGGGGGGGGGTTGTTGGAAGGAAAAGGGGAAGGGTAAACAGAGGAAGGCTGGACGAAGTCTGACATCTCTGCACAGAAAAATAGGAGCTGTTGAGGGACATGCAGATCTCAGTGATGGAGAGCTTTAAGGAGAAAGGCAGTCGCCTCTGAACAGTGTTGAACAGAAAAATTATCCCTTAGGGATAATTAGCCAAACTCAGGACGATCACACAGCCAGAGAGTGAAAAAGGAGGGGGCAGGATGCAGCTGCGTTGGTGACGGAGCAGTGCTTCTCTCTCCTGTCACTGTGGATGGCTTGAAAACAGGATTTCCATATGAACAACCTCGAGTGCAGCTGAAGAGCAAATCACATGAACTGAGATGCTTTGAGCTAACACTCTGTAAGGACATATGATGCTGTCACCTCCAAACGTGGTTTTAAAAATGGTTCAGGGTACAGATAGATGCACTGTAATATGAGAACCTAGTTGTTAAAGGTTCTGTAATGCTGTAGACAGTTTATTCCCTGTGTTTACTGTGGCGCTGTGTCAAGACTCAACTAAAGAAGTTGAATTTAAGAAGGATGCTGATGGCCAGACTTCCTGATGTTCTATGGATAAATAAATGGGGTGCAGAGGGGTAGAAACTCACTGTCAGAATGGGAGCAAACCAAATTAAATGGTAAGAATCTATCCCAGCATATTTGTTATGTGATAAAATAATTGAACAGTTGATATTTCTTTGAACAGTGCATATGAGCCTGTGAGGCTGTTTTTTTCTATATAGCAATTGCTATCCAAAAATAATTTTGTATAATAAGATTTTACTCAATGACTCACGTTTTTGATCCCATCCTGTAATTGTAACCATTACCTGAGCTGAGACATGCCTCAGTTAAGGGCCGTTCACACTGACAGCAATTTGAAGTGACAAAGCGACCAAAAGTAGGTAATTTTTAAGGATAGTTGGTGATTCAAGATGACATTCTGTTAGTGACAGGGACCTTTGACAATGTGACAAAGTTTTGCAGAGTGCAACTTTATGCAGTACAGCGACTTTGATTTCAATGTTGTCAATAAAAACGCCTGTTAAAAAAGTTTCCTGAATTTTGACTGAGAAGGACATTGCTGTATCACTGCTTTATGCTCTGCACTGAGAGCATGTAGTGTTGTGTATTGCAGCTGTCACTGCTGTCACTTATTTTAATCATCTTCTCAATGTCAGTACCTCAGTAGGGTGCTTTAAGTGTGGCAAGTCATCACACTGTCTATCATTAGAAGCCGTCATAGGCATACAACATTATACTGTGTCACTTTTTCAGACTCTACTTGATAGTAGTGCCATGAATTCATAAGGATTTGACAAAGTATTGAATATTTTGTGCAGGTTTATGTGCAACTAGTTTTGTTTTAATGCAGTTTAGTTTACTATCATATGTGCAAAGAATGTCGTATATGGCTGCTTAAACTCTCTTTCTTCAAAACAGCCTCCCAGATTTGAAACCCTCACTCTGGAATTCTGTAGCCCAGAATTTCCATAATGTTGACATTCTCATCTGGTGGCATTTTTCTTTAAATAACAGAGGCTCCTTTGCCCAATTACAAATGCTCAAATGTAAATATACTTTAATTAGCTTCCTGTGATCCCTCCAAATGACTTCTGGGTTTATGATGGGCATCTGATGGGCTCTCATGAGAATCATTTAATAACCCTTCAGATCGACTCATCTCATGTGAGAATCTGAGAGCAGAATGTGTTTATTTGCACTGGATCACTTATTGGTCATTTTTGTGGTTTGATATGTGAGTCTGTGGGAAGCCACGTATTTGAGGAATGTGAGAAAAATTGAGTAACACTACTGAGATCCAGTAATATTTGTCAGGGGAGAAAATGTTTTGGGAGGATCACAGCAGGCCGAGTTAAAGAGATTACTGGGTTTCCTTCTGGGTGTCTAAAGCTCTAATGCCAGGCTGAATTCTATTAATAGACGATCAGTGCAGACTTCACCATATAGCAACAGTTATTTTATGTACCTTTTGCCTTCAGACATTGGTTATATAATGAAAAAAAAAAATGAACCGCTGCATGCTGCAAAAGCTTATGAAAAATGTTGCTCTATGTTTGTCATTCTTTTTAGTTTGCATTTCAAAAAGAATAGTTTGAGCACTGATTTGCTTGTGAAGTGTCTCAGTTCAGGCTTGAATTTGATCCAGAGGGGAAACACCAAGCTATAACAATTCTTTATTTTCTCGTTTAGATCAGATAAGTTTCAGGTGACTTGGTGTCTATTTGTTAATTGCGTTTGTGTTTTTTTGACTAACATAGTACAGAATGCAGAAGGGAATGGTGGAGAAACTGGGGAAAGTAAGTGGCTTTAGTATCAGTTTGTGTGGTTAAGGGTGAGGACAGGAGTCTGAATAAGGTTTTGAAAGAGAACAGTCCCCTCCATCCCCCTCCCCACAACGTGAGAAAAATAAAACAAAGAGAGTAATGTGAAGTACGACAGGCTCGTCTCTTTCAGGGTCTCTGTGGTCCGTAGCCTAGATTACGACAATGAGAACTAGCACAATATACACACTAAACAAAAAACAACAAGCGCTCTGTTTCTTTAGAGAAGCTGCATTGTTGCTTTGTTTCAAAGGAAAAATAGATTAGCCTAGGCCTTAGCCTAGAGCTCTAAAGATATCTAAAGTTTTCCAAACAGTGATCTGCTGCCACTGGAGTGGCAAATCCAGTTGCACACCATGAAATCTGGACCCTGTGGTCAGTGGGTGCAAGTGGGCAAGCCTGGGTTAGGTGCAAGCTCTAGAAATTAAATATACAATGTCAAGTGGAAATTGCCTGAAATTATGTGCGACATATTTATTTATTTATCTAACATAATTTTTCCAATAAATATCACTTAAGAGTATCAATATGTATTCCAAAGCATTGTTTTCTTAGAGGCCATACAGACAGAATGCATTGCACTAAAAGATAGACACAGCGCAACAAATAGAACAGAACAGAGGTGTCTTGAAAGAGGTTTTTTGTTTTACTTTACAAAGTGTCTAAAATGTAGCACTCCTGTGTGAGACACTGAAAAAACAAGACATGGTGCAGTGGTAAAACATGTCCGTCCAGTGCAGATGGTTGCAAAAAACGTGTTTGGTGTGAATGACCCTTTACCGATTGAAGTGCCACAATAGCTGTGAGGATTGACTTATAGAAAACACCAGACATTAATCAAACCATTCCCTCGGTCTGAAAATAAACATGAATCCTCCAAAGATCACTGAGGCTGGATTACTCGCTTTGGGTTTTGGTTGAAATATAATTTTATTTCACTGTAACAGTGAATAGAAAGAATGAGTTAGATGAGATTTTTCCCTCAAGATAAACAGGCAATGCACCAGATGGACTGCGTCCAGTGTTGATTGTGAGAGCATCTTCTCACTCCCTCTAACAGGGATGCCACTTGCATAGAACACTTATCTCATAGTATGTTATGTTTACGTTTTTAGAAACTGTCATCTTTTTGCACTACTGAGTACTGGTCGGCGCTGCACTGTGTCTATTGTCCTGTTCATTGTCAGTAATTTGTTGTACTGTCCCGTAATTTGCACATGTTTGCACATGCACTTTATATAGGTATATATATAGGTATTTTATATAGGTATTTTATTTCGTTGTGTTGTCTCATGTGGTCCTGTGTTGGTTGTTTTTATGTAGCACCATGGTCCTGGAGGAACGTTGTCTCGTTTTGCTGTGTACTGTACTAACTGTATATCAGTGGCGGCTGCTGGTCTTTCAAAGAGGGGAAGCTCATTTTCGGCCTACATTATAAACTTATTTAAAAGTAAATTCTGCCCTACGTTCCTTTTCGAGAAAATGCACTGTGACTCTGTCGTACCAACTAGGCGTCTTTTCCAGTGACTTGACCAGTGTCTTCTCAATGGCCAGCAGAGCTAGGCTGCTTAAACGACCTTGGCCCATTGTGTTACGGGTGTAGGACTTGAGACGCTTTAAACAGGAGAAGCTCCTTTCTACACCTGCAGATGTAGCTCCAATTGTTGCCACTAATGAGAACAGTTTGTAAAGCTGAGGAATTGCACTGTCCAACTCCATGTCTTTGAGGAACACCAAGTAATCACACAGCTTTCCCTCAGTTACCCTGCAAGTCCTGATCTGAATACAGGACTTGAAGTTCAGACCTCAGTCTCCCTGAATCAAAGTGATGGCCATAACTTTTCAGGACACTTTGGAAGGCCTCCTCTGGAAATTCTTGTCTCATGTCATCAAATTTCCCTGGATTGACTAATTCTAAGAAGAGCATACTTTCCAAATTTGAAAAACGTTGAGGAATCTGCTCCAAGATGTTATCAAGGATGGCCATTTAGAGATTTCTGTAGTGCTCTTGGGGATCCTGCAATTGGGTCAGACGGCGCTTTCTCATGGGCTCATCTCGTGGGTCTGATGTGAGATCTGCTGTTTTGGCATAAACAGCTTGGAAAGCCCCCTCTGACCTTTTCTCTTTGACAAATGCAAGAAGAGATTCAATTCTTTTGAACACAAACTCAAAATCCTCCAGTTTCCTCAGAAAGCCTTTGGCACAATCCAGTGTATCATCATCAATTGTCGTGTCTGCAATGATGTTTTCAAATGTCTGCAGGAGGTCATCATAATTGTTTGCCACAGTGCTCACTATCCGTGATGTGAAATTCCATCGAGTAGGAGCGTTTCTGGGCAACCTTGAACAGCCTGCAGACTCCAGAAAAGACGTCCTCTTTGTGGATTTTGAAAAAAATGTGCCAAACCCAATTTGCACAGTGCAAAAAAAGCCTGAGTGCAAAAAAAATTCTGCACTCAGGCAAGCATTTAGCCCCCTGTGATAGCACCAGATTCAGTCTGTGTGCATAGCAGTGCACAAACATTGCACTTGGGGCTATTGCTTTCACTTTGGCCTGCAGACCATTGAGTGCTGAAGCCATGACATCAGCCCCATCATAGGTCTGTGCCACAAGCTTATCCTCAAAATTGTAGGCCTGCATGTTTCTCATTTAAAACATCAAAGACGGACTGAGCATCTCGCCCTCCAGAAACATCAAAAAATCCAATAAAGCGCTCCTGAATTTTACCTGCACTATCCACATAGCGAACAATGACAGAGAGTTGGGCACGGCAGGATATATCAGTTGTTTCATCCACCTGCCATCCAAAAAAGGGAGCATCCTGAATTTCATCTCTGATCTGATCAGAAATGTTGGCTGCAAGAGCAGAGATCAAGTCATTTTGAATAGTATGGGACATACCAGAAAACACAGTTGAGGACTCTAATTGTGTGGACAGTACAGAGTCATATTTAGATAATGTTTCTGTGAACTTCCTGTAATTTCCCTTGTTGGATGATTCACTACTCTCATCATGTCCCCTAAATGACAGCTCCTGTCGGCCAAGCAAGGATGTTACATCAATAAGGCGGTTTAGGAAGGCCCTGTTTTGTTTGACTGTTTCATTATGTTTAGTCACTTGAATGCGAGCACCTTCATTGATTGCATGCTCAACCCTGATCCTGCCCATGCAACTTAATCTTGTACATGCACTCACATGTTCATTGCTCTTTTCATGTCTTTTATATGCCCTGTCAAAGTTAGACAGATCTCCAAACCCCACTTTTGACCAAACAACACATCCGTGAGATGGTTTCATCAAGAGGCATGGCCAGCAGTACATTTTATTTGTCACAGCACTTCCAGTCAGCCAGCTAACTTTGTCATACCAGGAGAGCTGAAAAGACCTGTTATTTTTCCCTATTTTTTGCACTAAATCAATCTTAGGTGTTGATCTGCCCTGCTGTTTAATTCTAATTTTTTCCTCGTAAGGAAGACTTTCAAATGGCTTCGCCAAAATCAGGTCGACAATATTAGCACCGTCTGCCATCGTGCGCAGTTTCACCCGTACGACTCTAGCCTAGCCTACTGTATGAATGAATGAATAAATGAACGAACGAACGAACGCTCTAAAACAAAATATATTAAACATGGTAAAACTGAAACAAGGAATGTGGTGTATAATTGTGTGAAATATATTATGCAAATTGACTAGCAATTTCGCCAAACAAATATAAAGAAATAGGTTGCAGCAGTTTGTCTTTCGACTACACTTGAGAAATCCGCGATGGGACTGAGCGCGAAATAGCTTCAGTGACTTCTTATAGTACAGATTCAGCTGTCAATCAAAAGGAGATGCAGTCTTTCGACAGATCCTCCAGTCATCACGCTGAAGCCCGAGTCCGGGCCAGCCCACTCCTCATTCACCCCCAGAGACGCTGAGCGTCCGTGGGCGGACATAATCGAAGCATTTATCCAATGACCGTCTATTTTCGAGCACTGAAAAAACTGTTCAGAGCAGCCCCATTGAAGTCAATGGACGCTCGGCTTCAACAGGGAAATGCACTGATGCTACGGGAATGTATGAGAAGTAAATCGAGTCAGCCGACCTGCTATATGTAATGTGGCTGATTCTGAACGAACTCGTCTTCGAGATGAACGTGTTCTAACGCATTTTTAGTCAATAAATTGTTTACACAATAGTACATATTTGACCATTATTTTTTTGACATTATAGGGGAAGCTGAGCTTCCCTTGCAGTCTTAAAGAAATCCCCACTGCTGTATATGGTTGAAACGACAATAAAAACCACTTGACTTGACTTGACTTGACTTGTGTCAAATGATGCAGGACTGTCGTTATATCTTTGTGACAGTTTGTAGGATAAATTATGTGGAAGGGGAAAAAAAGTTGCATGCATGAAGATGCAGTCCATTAACAGATGGATGGAAATGTTGATGTCCTCTCAGACAAGTTTTGCACTTAGTTGATCCATCATGGGCTGAGTTTAGATTAGTGTCCTTTGCCCCAGTGCATGAAAGACATTAGGGTGTAATGCCTTCACTCCTCTTGGCTAATTCATCTGGAAAACTGTACAGGCAACATGAGCCAACATACATTCAGCTCTCAGAAATATGCTCCCAATTCATAGTTCTCACAATATCTTACCTTACACTCTTAAAAATAAATGTTCCAGTTGAAACCAAAATGATTTTGCAGTCTAATTACATAAGAGAACCTATAACCAATTTTAAGAATTGAAGATGTAATAACTTTCATGCATATGAAAGTGCAAGATATTGGAAGTTGATCCATGAGTCTGTGACTTTGAAACGGATTACCATTGCATTATTGATAAGGCATCAGATCAAACAGAGCCACAGATCCTGATCCAGACATTCATATCTGCAAGGGGTCTCCATGGCAACTGGTTTTGAAAGGCTCTTTCCATCTTTGCTTCAGGACTGTTTATTTTTAGCTGACTGTGCCTTTCTGAGAAACCAGATGCAGCATCTGATAGACATATATAACACGATTTTAAGCATCTGCCTTTGTGTTTATTAAAAATGTTTGATTTATAGTTATCAGAGTGTTATGTAATTATGTTACTCACACTTCTAACATGCCCATGAGAATTATAATAGTAATGGAGTAACCCACAATTCTGTCATCTTTACTCACACTCCAGTCGTTACATACCTGTATGACTTACTTTCATATGTGGACACAAAATGAAATATTTTGAAGAATGTTGACACTGCTCTTTCTATACAAAGAAAGCATGAAATGTCAAGGGACTGTCATGCTCCAAAAAGAACCAAAAAAGTATCATAAAAGTAATCCATACAACCATGGCCGCCGCTGGCCAAATTGATGCCCTACGCAGAATTCCAGGTGGACGGGGGGGTTAGCAAAGACTGAATGCTCTCTCTGAAGGTGCACTTGTGGCCAGGATGCAAAGAACATATCTTGCCAGGTTTCTCAGGGCAGGGAACTGTGAGACCCTGAAGCTGTAAGTTCAAGCTTCAGGGTCTTATATTCTCCATGATCTGTGACAAAAATCTTTCTGCCCATTTCTGTCACATCAATGCCAAATACTCTGAGATTTTGCAGGAGGTGCCTTTGAATGTTTTCACTTGCCTTTGAGGTGCTTGAATCAAAAGGGGCAGCAAAAAGAACTCTTGAATGTAGCTCAGATAGGTCATTAATGTAATGAATTGTTCCTGAAAAAAGGACGTTTTGCAATTAGTTTCTGTCCATATGTCTGTGTAATGAAGACTCAGGTTGGTTTGGATCCATATGTGGCTTTATTAGAACAGTAAACTCAGGTCGTACAGGCAATGGTCTGGGACAGGCAAACAAAGTGAGGCAGAGAGGCAGAGGCGTAAACAGGGACAGGCTAATGATCAGGGCGGGCAGCAAATAGTCGTGGTACAAGGCAGGCTAGAGTAACTGGGCAGGTGGCTAACAAACTGGAACAGGGAATAGCTAGGTCGGTACACGGATAAACTAGAGAGGTAACTAATGATGCTTGGAAATGTCGCTGGGGCTAAACAAGACTTCGCAAGGAGGGAACAAACAGACGTGATTAAATAGAGTGAGGTAATAAGCAACAGCTGGGGTGAGTAATCAGTATTCGGGTGAATGCGATCTCCGGAGGCTCGAGGAGGAGGCGCCTTCAACCGTGTTCGTGACAGAGCCCCCCTCCTGTGAGCGGCTCCTGACGCGAAGATGCCACCCGCGCCGAGGTCTACCCCGAGGTCGAGGGGCCGGTCTCTCCGGGTTGGTCCGATGGTATTCTGTAATGAGGTTAGGGTCGAGGATGTCGTTGGTGCTGACCCAGGACCTTTCTTCCGGGCCGTACCCCTCCCAGTCAACCAGGTACTGCATCTGACCTCGGTGGCGCCTGGAGTCGAGCAGCCTTCGCACCAGGAAGGCCTCCTCGCCGCCCACGATCAGGGGAAGGGGTCTGAGAGTGGCCTCCTCTTCGGCCCCCGGGTCGTCGGCCGGTTTCAGTAGGGAGACATGAAAAGAGGGAGAGATTCGGTAATTAGTGGGGAGCTTGAGACGGAAAGTAACAGGGTTAATCTTTCTAAGGATTTTAAAGGGGCCAACATACCTAGGGCTGAGCTTTCTGCAAGGCTGGCGGAGGCGGAGGTCTCGGGTGGAGAGCCAAACCCATTGGCCTGGGGCGTAGTCGGGTCCGGGATGGCGGTGACGGTCTGTTTGCGACTCAGTGCGGTCCACGGCCCGCTGTAAGTGGACATGGGCCTGGTCCCATACTGCCTCGCTGCGCTGCAGCCAGTCGTTAACGGCGGGGACTTCCGAGGGTTCTCCGGACCAAGGGAAGAGAGGGGGCTGGTACCCCAGGATGCATTGGAAGGGGGTCAGTTTGGTGGATGGTTTGAGTAAGGAGTTCTGGGCGTACTCGGCCCATGGAAGGAATCTACTCCTGTCCGACTGGTTGTGGTGACAGTACCTGTGCAAGAACCTGACAATTTCTTGGTTTAGTCTCTCCGTTTGTCCATTGGACTGGGGGTGGTAACCGGAGGTGTGGCAGAGGTTGATGTTCAGGAGACGGCAGAAAGCCTTCCAGACCCTGGAGGTGAACTGGGTCCCCCAGTCCGAGACAATCTCTTCGGGCAGACCGTAGAAGCGGAACACGTACTGGAACAGGTGTTCGGCGGTTTCGAGGACGGTGGGTAGCTTGGGTAGAGGTATCAAGCGGCAAGCCTTGGAGAACCGATCTACGACCGTGAGGATGGTGGTGTGCCCCTGGGAGTTGGGTAGGTCGGTTACGAAGTCCATGGCGATATGTGACCAAGGACGATGTGGAATGGGGAGAGGTTGGAGCAGGCCGGCCGGTGGTTGTTTAGGGGACTTCGCTAGGTTGCAGGCTGAGCACCTCTTGACGAAGTCAGCAGTATCCTCGGGTAGGGTCCCCCACCAGAAGCGGTTACTCAGGAGACGGATGGTAGCTGTGATTCCGGGGTGGCCGGAACTTGAGGAGTCATGCACCCAGCTGAGTACCCTCTCCCGGAGGCTGGGGGGTACGAAGGTCCGACCCACAGGGCACTCAGGAGGAGGTGGGACTGAGACTTGAGCCTGGGAGATGTCTGACATGAGGTCCCACTGGACGGGGGCTAGGAAGAGCGCGGGCGAGACGATGGGTTCGGCTGTGAGGTTTTGGACTGTGGTCTCGTGTTGACGTGAGAGGGAGTCGGCCTTGGTGTTCTTGGAACCCGGGAGGTAGGAGATGTTGAAGTCAAAGCGGGTGAAGAACAGGGCCCATCGGGTCTGTCTGGGGTTGAGCCTCTTGGCGGAGCGGAGGTACTCAAGATTTCGGTGGTCCGTCAAGACCTGGAATGGTTGCCTGGCCCCCTCCAGCCAGTGACGCCATTCCTCCAGGGCTGCTTTTATGGCCAGAAGCTCCCGGTTACCGACATCATAATTTTGCTCGGCGGGAGTGAGTTTGCGGGAGTAGTAGACACAGGGAAACAGCTTAGGTGGGTTTCCTTGGCGCTGGGAGAGGATGGCTCCAATTCCAGTGTTCGAGGCGTCCACCTCTACCATGAAGGGAGGTCTGGATTGGGGTGGTGCAGGATGGGCGCAGTGGTGAAGCCTGCTTTGAGTTGGGCTAAGGCCTGGAGGGCTTCAGCTGGCCAGTGGAGTTGGTTTCCACCTTTCTTCAGCATGGCGGTAAGAGGGGAAGCAACTGTGCTGAAGTTGCAGATGAACTGGCGGTAGAAATTCGCGAAACCCAGGAAGCGTTGGAGCTCCTTCACCGTGGCGGGCTGAGGCCATTCCAGGATGGCTCGTACCTTGCGGTCATCCATGGACACTCCGTCTGGGCTGATGACGTACCCCAGGAAGGCTACCGACTTCAGGTGAAACTCACACTTCTCGGCCTTGGCGTACAACTGGTGCTGGATCAGGCGTTTGAGGACGGTTCGGACATGTGTGATGTGTTCCTCAAGGGAGTCAGAGTAGATCAGAATGTCGTCGATGTAAATGATTAGATAACGGTTGAGCAGGTCTCTGAACACATCATTGACGAAGGACTGGAACACCGAGGGACTGTTAGACAAACCAAATGGCATCACCAGATATTCATAATGGCCGCAGGTGGTGGAAAAGGCGGTCTTCCACTCGTCTCCCTCCCGAATACGCACCAGGTTATAGGCGGAGCGCAGGTCCAGCTTGGTGTAAATCTTTGCGCTCCTTAATTGCTCCAGAGCAGCAGGCACGAGTGGCAGGGGTTATCTGAATTTTATGGTGACGTCATTGAGGCCGCGGTAGTCGATGCACAGGCGAAGGGAGCCGTCCTTCTTGCCCACGAAGAAGAATCCGGCAGCTGCCGGGGACGTGGAGGGCCGGATGAACCCCTTGGCCAGCTCCTCCTCGATGTAAGACTTCATGGCTAAGGACTCGGGTTCTGACAGGGGAAAGACTCGGCCTAGGGGTGGTGTGGCTCCCGGCTTGAGTTCGATGGCACAATCGCTAGGTCGGTGGGGCGGAAGTAGGGAGGCCTTGGCCTTGCTGAAGGCCTCACTCAGGTCAGCGTACATGGGGGGTATCTGAGCAGAGTCATCAGGAGCCTTCTGGACGTTGGTGGTTCCCACGGTTAAGGGGTGGACTGTTTTCAGACACCTCGCCGAGCAGTCAGTGCCCCATTGTGTGATTTGACTGTGCCGCCAGGAGTTTCGTGGGTCGTGAAGACGGAGCCAGGGGAGGCCGAGGATTACCGGGTGGTGAGGGGAGGTGACGAGGTGCAGACTGATGGTCTCGGTGTGCAGCACTCCTACCTGCAGGCGGATGTCGGTAATGGTGTTGCACACTTGACCGGTACCCAGGGGCCGTCCGTCTAGGGCCGCCACTGCCAAGGGAGGTTCACACACAGTCAGGGGAATACCATGTTGCTTACAAAAGTTTTTTTTGAAATTACCAGCCGCACCAGAATCGATCATAGTGTGGACATTTAAGCTATATGATCGGTAGCAGAGTGAAATGGGAACTTTCAGGCTGGAACTGGTTAGGGTGGAAGAAAGGAACAAACTCACCCCTGGTTGTTGTCGCTCAGGCGGACGCGTCGGGCAGTTCTTTCTCCTCCGGAGTGAGGTGGGCGCGGTCTAACTGCATGGGTTCCGGAGCCGCTTGGCGCTGGGGTGCCGGAGCGGGCTGCGGGAGCCACCTAGCTGGTCGTCGGGAGCGGATGAGGTTGTCGACACGGATAGCCAACGAGATGAACTGCTCCAAAGTGGTCCCCTCATCGCGACACGCCAGCACAGACTGCAGATCCGCGCTCAGCCCCTGACGGAAGAGGAGTTTTAGGGTGCACTCAAGCCAGCCGGTTTGCGTTGCAAGGGTGCGGAAGGTGAGAGCGTAATCCACCGCTGTGCGATTTCCCTGGCGGAGAGCCAGGAGTTGCTCACCAGCGCTCTTGCCACATTCAGGGTGATCAAAGACCTCGATCAGGTTCTGCATGAACGAGTCAAAGGAAAATTGTGTGAAGCCCTGATTGTGCCAAACCGCGGTCGCCCAGTCGAGAGCGCGGCCCGTCAAAACGGAGCTGACGAAGAGAATCTTGCTCTGATCAGTCGGGTATATCGTCGGTTGTTGCGCGAGAAAAATAGAGCACTGCATTACGAAGCCTCTGCACTTCGAGGGTGTACCGTCGAATTTTTCCGGGAAGGCGAGTCGTGGGCTGGCAGCTGCTTGGGGAAGTGAATCGCCGGCTGACGCTTGGCTAGCTTGAGGAGCCGCGGGTGCGGTCGCGGGAAGCCGGCGCTGGTTGGAGTGCTGCCTGCACGGTGCGCATTATCTCCTCGATGGCTGAAGCGAGGCGCCCGAGCTGGAGCTGTTGCGCGGAGAGCTGGTTCGCCTGCGCCGAGAGTTCCTCCGACAGGCGGGTGATCACCGCTGGATCGAGGGGCATAAGATTCTGAATTTGGGGTTTTCATAAGCTGTAAGCCAAAATCATCAAAATTATATCAAATAAAGGCTTGAAATATCTTACTTTGCTTGTAATGAGTCTATATAATATATTAGTTTCACCTTTTAAATTGAATTACTGAAATTAATGAACTTTTGCACGATATTCTAATTTTTCGAGTTTCACCTATATATAAGCTCTGGTGAACTCCATGCCCAAGAGGGTTAAAACAGTGCTGGAAAATAATGGTGGCCACACAAAATATTGACACTTTGGGCCCATTTTGGACATTTTCACTTAGGGGTGTTCTCACTTTTGTTGCCAGCAGTTTAGACATTAATGGCTGTGTGATGAGTTATTTTGAGGGGACAGCAAATTTACACTGTTATACAAGCTGTACACTCACTACTTTACATTGTAGCAAAGTGTCATTTCTTCAGTGTTTTGACATGAAAAGATATAATCAAATATTTACAAAAATGTGAGGGGTGTACTCACTTTTGTGAGATACTGTGTATATATATTTACACAGTATATATACATATATATATAAATAAATCTATAAATGTCTATTGTCAGACCACCTGCTCCTGCCCAAAATTCACCAGAGTTACCGAACGCTACAGTTTTTAATTTCGGAAATGTAATCCCGTGCTTCAAGAAATCTAATTGAGTCAAACATTAATGCAGACCTCTACATTAGCTCTCAAATCTCTCAAACTTGGCACATAAAAGCTGTGTCCCAAACGGCACACTATAATATACTTTGCACTCAGTCATGTAGTGAATACATTTTCAAAGTGAAGTATCATCCCAAATAGAACACTTAACTTGTTTTTACTACACGGAAGCATTTGCCATTTAACAGCTCACGGAAGTGAAGTTTCAAGCGCACGTGATGTGTTGCCACTAGCTTTAGCATGTTAGCCAAGCTTAGTTCAACTCTTGTATCATAAACAATGTACACACATTCACACAGCTTGGGGGTAAAGTATTCAACTCACATTTGTAAGGTGCTGTATTCACTGAAGTTTTGCTAACTACTACATCATTATTTACAAATGTTTTGTCAGACCAGCAACGCATCCAGGTAACTCTGGCGCTTCTACGATCTACGGCAAGCCGCGTGCGCTGAGTGCGTGAAGTGTCCAACATTCCACACTCTGAAAAAATGCATCATCCGGGTACTTAAAATACACTTCTTTTTGCTGCATTTTCAGTGTTAACCCACTACTCGCATTATTTACACTACAAAATGGCATAGAATAGCGCAGGAGTATGTGGTTTGGGAATGCACCTAAAGACACTGTGCTGTGTTTGACATCTGTGATGCTAAAAGCCATTTTGTTTTCACAGGTGTCAGAACTTACCACTTTTAAGGAAAGAAAGTCATATGTGTTTGGAACAACATGAGGCTTAGTAAATGAGAACCATTCCTTAAAGTGTTTGGTATGCATTAGTAACACTCAGGCACGCACACCACATAAAGACGAGGCCGCGACTGATGCTGAACATCAACTAAACAAGGGCAGTCAAAATAAAATCAAACAGCTTTTTAAAACAGATTTATACTGCAACCATGTAATATAACCCTTAGTAAATGTTATTATACTGGTATCCACTGTTGCCCGTGAGAGACATCACAAATCATGTCTAATAAACAGCATATTAGAGTCAATTAACCCACACTCATCTGGGTCAGTATCACTTGCCGGTGAATCATCACCTTCACCTTCATTTGCCCGTCTTCCGTCCCATATTTACCCACACAACATCTGTCATCTCCTCACATTTGCCCTATTTGCTATATACTGCAGGAGATGCTACATCCCCTTTCCTGGTTACTAGGAGCCTGTAACCAATGGAAACCCACGTGTTTATGCCATCCACCCAACCCACGTACGTGCATACGTACGCATGCACACACACGCTGACGCAGTGGTGTCTAGATGTTGAGTGGATGCGATTGCGAGGTGACTGGATGTTTGGATAGTAATTGGCTGTGATTGGTGTCCCTATGCTGACTTGACGCAGATTGGATGGCTGGATGTTGACTGGGTGTGATTGGCTGTATTGATGATTGAGATTGTCTGTGACTGGAAGTGATTGGTATCTATGTTTTTTTTTTACTTTCCGTGAACTAGGATTTCTTGGAAACGGTGTTTAGGAGGTAGATAAATATTATGCAAAAGGAAATGGTCTGTTAATACCGAAAAGTGTCTTAAACGCAAGGTATATAGACATCCTAAAAGGGAAAATTCTATGGGTTTTTAAATCCATAGGGATCTCTTTCTCAATGGCGATAGCAGAAGTTATCTAGAAGCTAGATCTCGCGCTCTTCGCTTTCAAATTACATACATCACTTAAAGCATGATTGCGTCACTCAAGGCCAGCTAGAAGGCCTTGACTGGGACGTATCCTAAAGACCACACCCACCAAGAACAAATAAATCAATCTGATTGGCTGATAAATCTGACAATCTTACTTTAGATACCTATTCACTTGAACTGTTGAAGGATTCTGTAAAAATTCTGAAGGTTTAACGGGGTGGAGCTCAGACTCACAAGCTCGGATTCGGGCATGCGATTTGCGAACCAGCCGTCACACTTCGCCTTTTTAGACATGCTAGGCAATTTTGATTGGCTGAACTATTCATTGTTTGCTATTCGTTTTTAGATGAATTAGGGGTGGAAAGTGAACGGTGAATGAGAATGAAAGAATGAAAAAATATGTATTTATTAGACATGTTAGGCCAGCAGAGAAGTCTTTGCTGACCCTGAGAATTTGCCACTGATTAGTAATTACATAAGTCTAAAGGTGTACATCAGTAACTATGTTTCTGTTTCAACAGCCTCAGTTCGCCAAGCCCCACTCACACTCCTAAAGACTCCATCAGCCTGTCAGAGGTGAAGGAAGGGCTTCTAGACAGTCTGTCTGGAGAGAAAACCAATAAGTCAGGTATTGATCCAGGATTTGGACATTGGAGGTCTTGTTCATGTATTAGTACAGCAACCATGATCTCTCTTTATCATTAGAGGATGCAGTGAAATCGGACCTATGCGACCAAGCAATCATCTCAGGACATGAGAGTCTAGGGGGCTGCAGGTGGGAGGACAAACTATATGAGCACCAAGAGCAGCTGGAGAGGGAGATGCAGGATGCACGGAAAATGGTGTCCAGCCTACAGGTGAGAGTAGCTTACATCATATTATTTACAAATCTAGTTTATATCACTTTTAAGTGTTATGAAAACTAGATCCTGGAGGCCGGATTATAACAGTAGGGGGGAAAGCAGTTCTAAGAGATCAACTTGAAATGTCTCTGTTATAAACAAAACACTGAAACAAAATGCACATACTTAACTCAAGTTAACTGAATTCTGAATGATGAAGCTTGTCCCTTTTTAGCTGTAGCAGCTTCCGTTTGGGTTTAGCAAGCTTGTTGTATTCCTTGCTGTATGAAGCATATTTAGTTCACCCAAAATTGAAAATGCTCTCATAATTTACTTACCCTTAGCCCATTACAGATATGTATGACTTTCTGTCTTCTGCAGAACAAAAACTAAAATTTTTGAAGAATATGTCAGCTCTGTAGATCCTCACAATGCAAGTGAATGGTGGCCAGAAATTTGAAGCTCTAAAAAGCACATAAAAGCAGCATCAAAGTAATCAGGAATCCAGTGGTTAAATCTGTGTCTTCAGAAGCAACATGATGAGAAACATATCAATATTTTAGTCCTTTTTACTACAAATCTCCATCTTCCACATTCTTCGTGCATATCGCCACTTACTGGTTGGGGCTGGTCAAAGGTAGATATTTATAGTATAAAAGGACTTCAATATTGATCTGTTTCTCATCCAAAACTATCATATAATTTCTGAAGACATGGATTTAACTACTGGAGTCATATGGATTACTTTTATGCTGCCTTTATGTGCTTTTTGGAGCTTGAAAGTTCTTGACACATTTACTTGAATTGTATGGACCTACAGAGCTGAAATATTTTTCTAAAAATCCTTATTCTACAGAAGAAAGTAATACACATCTGGGATGGCATGAGGATGAGCAAATGATGAAATAATTTTCATTTTTGGGTGAACTATCCCTTTAAAGTGAGTAATCAGATTAGTTAAAAAGTTTTAAAGGTAGTTCCACCTTGTGAAATTCTAGTTTTGCAAAGCTTACAAATTACAACTCTGCTATCATTGTCACCCAATTTAAAGTAATTCCACACAAGACATTTTATTTCACACACAGCTTGAGTTCTAGGATAATTGTCCAACACGTTATAATGGTCCCTTTGATTGACAGGAAAAAAATCAGCCCTGATCATCGGCATGTCCTATAGCACAAGAAATTGTTTTTATCAGGCAATCATCTGAATTGGTGCATCACTATGTAACAATTAAAGGACAGGCAAGGAGGAGGCAGGAACCGGCTGAACAGTCGACATAAAGTTTAATGCCAAAACTCAACTTAAATCAACATAAAACAAACATGATGAACACACATGCAACGCGGCTGTGTACGTCTCTCTCTCCTGAACTGGTGTCTCCGGCTCTCCTTTATCTTGCTCTCCGGCTGATCATCTGATTCAGCGCCGGCCGTGCACCCTCACGGCCCGGCCACGCCCTCCTCCTCGTCACACTCCTCCCCCGCCCGATTCAGGCCTGGGCGCCACTGGACTGACCTACTCCCCCACCCATCTCTGGAGGGGAGACTCTGCCCTTCCTGCTGTTCTGTCAGCCGGTGGTCCACCCTGCCTCTTCGAAACCTGGGGGAGAGACAAGAGGAGTCGTGGGGAGAGGGAAAGGGTGAGAGGGAGACACACAGAGAGAGAGGGGCGAGAGAGAGAGAAAAATTTGGTCCCTGGACACGTGGTCACCCGGTCACCCTCAACCGCGCCTCCTCTCTGGCGGACGACAGCTTGCTTCTTCCCCGGTGGAAGGCTGCTAGCCCTCCGACCGCTGGCGGACGGAATCGCTCCTCCCATTCTCGGCGGACGGCAGCTGTTCCCCTGGTTCTCGCCAGCCAGCAGCGACCCCTCCATCCCCAGGCAGCCGGCCATGGCATCCCTCCTACGGCACCACTGTAACCGTTAAAGGACGGGCAAGGAGGAGGCGGGAACCAGCTGAACAGTCAACATAAAGTTTAATGTCAAAACTCAACTTAAATCGACATAAAACAAACATGATTAATGCACATGCAGTGCGGCCGTGTGCATCTCTCTCTCTCCCGAACTGTCGTCACCAGCTCCCCTTTATTTCGCTCTCCCGCTGATCATCTGATTCCGTGTCAGCCGTGCACCCTCACGGCCCGGCCATGTCCTCCTCCT
Organism: Xyrauchen texanus; assembly: GCF_025860055.1. Classification (NCBI taxonomy): domain Eukaryota; kingdom Metazoa; phylum Chordata; class Actinopteri; order Cypriniformes; family Catostomidae; genus Xyrauchen; species Xyrauchen texanus. The sequence continues at coordinate 24,477,494 of NC_068306.1, read as the reverse complement.
TGACACAAACTAATTTGATAATTTATAGACATTATCCAAGCAAAAAAAAAAAAAACAATGGTGTACATAGCATGGGACATAGTTTATGTGCACTAGATTAGCTTAGATCTGTAGACTCCACAAGTAGCAGCTGGTAACAGGTGTGTTTTGGGTGCTTCATAGGCTCTCCTTCTCAATGGTTCATTACCTGAGGATGAACAGGAGGTGTCACTAAGTCTGGGTGAGGGAGTGGAAAATGCTGAGCAGCAATTGGTGTGTTTCTTTATTTTTCTCACTCTTTCCCTTTTCCTGACACTGTTTTACCCCATTATGACCCCTTCTCTTCCATATCCTGCTAAATGACTTTGAATGTTTCCCTCCCTCTTGATAATATGTCACTCCTGCTCTTTCACTCTCTTTCACTTAGCTCTGTCAGGGCAGATCTGGTTTCTCTCGTGGTGAACTTTGCTTTGTTTGTGAGAGAGACACAGGTATCCGTTTTCATCCCTCTCTCCTGAAACACTCTTCCCTCGTGCAGTGTCTCTTTCTCTCTTCCACGATTTTTGTACTTTTCTTTAAGTCTTTTGTCCAGACCTGACCCTCTGATTGCTCGGTTTTATGTGTGTGCTGTTGTTAAGGTGGATTTAGTTTAAAGCGGTGAACATCTTCTGTTGTTGTGCTACAGATTGTAATCCGAAGTCGTCTGGACCAGAGCATGGAGGAGAGTCAAGATTTGAAGGTGGGTCTTCATTTACAGCTTCAGTAAGTTTTGTACAGTTAATTATGATAGCATTTGAGTGTGACATACTCATATGCAATATCTTTCTATATCTGGACTGCTTTAATGTACAGTACAAATTCAAATGGAACAGTATGGAAAAGGCTAATACTCCAAACTACATAGTGCCCTGATTACAAGTGCATTGCTGCATAAGCAGAGAGTGCAGGTGCAAGATTGGCCTGCGTGTAGTCCTGTCTCCATATGAGAATGTGTGGCACATTATGAATTGTACAATATGGCAGTGAAAACCACATACATTTGTGCAGCTGAAGACCTGAATAATGGATAAATATGGGAAAATTCCACTCGCTACAGTTAACAAACTTAACTGTAGCGAGTTAAGGCCCAAATGCCTAATAAGTATTATTAGAAGAAATGGGGTTGCTACACAGTGAAAAACACTCGACTGTATCAACTTTTTTGGAGTGTGTTGCAACATCTGATTTAAAATCAGTGCATATTAAAAAAAAGAACATTTTATTCACAGGGTAAAACACCAACTAATGTGTTGTTATAGTGCTTTAATATATATTAAAGTTAATTAAATTAAGTGATTTAATAATATAGCACAGGGTGCAAAGAATTTACAAATCACTACTTTTTGTTTTTAATTAGCATTTTCCATACTGTAACAACTTTTTCAGAATTGTGATTGTATGTTTGAATATTGTTTCAGTTCGATTCTACATAATGCTACTACATAATGTTGTATAGGGTTCAATGATATTATGCTCATTTTATTCTTCAAACTTCTTAATTTATGACTTGAATACAACCTTATATGATGTACATGTTTTAACCCTCCTATGGTATTGAAAAATGACACCTGCCTTTGGTATTCAAGGTCATTTTTGACCATATGGGTCTGATGTGTAACCCTTTTGTTATGATTATTATTATTTAATTTCTTCTTCCCTGAAGTAAGAACAATATAATTATATATTTCTTTTTGTGTGTGTGTGTGTGTGTTCATTCTTTAACACACGTAGTAGGTTTGCTGTATACTTGAAAACCATGTCTGCCAGGAACAGCCAGTAGATGGGTGTAGTCACCTGCTGTGTAGTCTGATGGCTTGTTGTAACCTAATTTTATCACAAGATATGTATTTGGATATATATTTAGACATTATGAAACTATTATTTGTCAAAGTTTAGCATTTTAAAACCTGACTATGGTGTTACAAAGAGAAGACACAGAATAAGCATTTTTCTACCAATAATTGATTTAAAACATGAACATTTAATAATTTAAAGTAAATGCATAGTAATGTCAAGAAAATTAACATTCAGAAAATTCAATTAGAGTATAAACAGAAGTATCAGAGAAAATATCTAGCAAAAGTTTCTACAGTAAAATTTATTTTGCAAACGTGTGTGTATGAGTGTGCCAGATTGCTCTCATCAGCTGGAAAACAACAGATGACTTGTAATGCCAACAATGACCAAAAGATGGCTGTAGAGCTCCACTTATTAATTCCCTGGTTGTGTGTGTGTGTGTGTGTGTGTGTGTGTGCATGTTTATGTGGTTTACGAGGACTATTTTCTAGGTTACAAACTGGTAATTACAAGGGTATTATGCTATAACTGTGGTTTATGAGGACATTTCTAGTGTCCCCTTAATTTAAATATCTTTAAAAACATATTATATTATTAAATAATATTAAATATTTTTTGTGAGGGTAAGGTTTAGGGGTTGTGTTAGGTTTAGGGGATAGAATCTATAGTTTGTACAGTATAAAAATAATTATGTCTATGGAATGTCCTCATAATGATAGGTAGACCAATGTCAGTGTGTGTGTGTGTGTGTGTGTGTGTGTGTGTGTGTGTGTGTGTGTGTGTGTTCTGCATTGTGAGTGTTATCCTCTCACCCCTTCATTTCTGAGTGTGTGTTTAGTATTGTGATGGATTTTTTTTTTGACAGATGTAAAAATAGCTCTCTTGTGCTCTCACCAGTTAATTTGTGTGTGTGTGTGAGTGGGTGTGTATGTTTTGCACTGAGGATGTTTTAGTCTCACCATATAGTGGTTTTTTTTTTTCCTTCTTTTTTTTCTTCTAAGCATTGTGGCTGATTTATTGATTGCATTTGACAGATAAAAAAATAAATTCTCCGTTTTTGGTCTTTCCCATTCATTTTCAATGGACAGTCAATACCAAAAGGTATTTATATGACCACTTAGACTTATCGAATTATCGGATTCTTTTTGTGTGTGTGTGTGTGTGTGTGTGTGTGTGTGTGTGTGTGTGTGTGTGTGTGTGTGTGTGTGTGTGTGTGTGTGTGTGTGTGTGTGTGTGTGTGTATGTTCAGATGGCAAATTAGGAAAAGTCACCAAGTCTTGTACTGCTCAGATAAAGGAAATCATTTTAATTAAATGAGGAAAATTTATTTAGGTAAAAAATGACCAAATACTATAGGAGGGTTGATCTCATTATTATTATTATTATTATTATTATTAAGAAAAATTTAAGAAAAATGGCTTCAAAGGTCCTTGGTTTCAGTGAAAAGTAAGTGTGAAAATTGTATTAACTACAAAGTCCACATTGAAACAGTATATTTGAGAAAAAAATCTGTCACAGGACAATTTCGGTAGTAACTTTGACAAAATGTTTAGCTACTATATTTTACCCAGCATCCTAAAACATAGTCTCCTTAATATTTTTTGGTAGATCCTGTTTGTTTGCCAGAATAAATAATGTGGATAACTATTGATGTGCTGATACTGTCAAGCCCTTTTAATCAGTTTTGTCAACCAGTCTATGATGAGTTGTGTTTGGATTATTGTTTTACTTATTAATTTATATTACATTTTCTTGCAGAGGGAGTTGTTGAGGTTCAAACAGGAGGCACGTAACCTGCAAGGAGTCAAAGTGAGTGTCTCCATACTCGTGCAAATGAAAAAAAGACTCTTACATTATGAAGGATTCAATAAAGGTCCACTTATATTGTATGTCTTGGGCTGATATATAGCTGAGAAAGTTAGACATGTGAGTTTAGAATAATTATATGTCCTGTATCATCAGGATGTACTTCAGCAGCGAATGGCTGTACAGGAATCCTCAGTTCTGCAGCTCAAACAAGAACTCCTGTGCTCCAACATGACCAAAGACGAGCTGGTGGGACAGAATGTGAGTGCATGAAACTTGAGATACAATTTATTTGTCTTGCATATTTTATTCACTTTCATTATGCATCGCCTGTGACTGTTAGTCATCGATAACCTGTTTATATGTTCTTAGGTCGAGTTACAGAGGAAGCTGGAGGAGAGGAACAGACTTCTCAGTGAATATAAGGCAAGTCTTATATTAGTCTTATATAAGTATTCTGTCATTAGTGGAGTTATGGATAAAGCTCAGGGCTGGAAGGTTGCTGGTTTGATCTCCGAAGAGTGATTCATGAGCTATCCTTCAATGGCGATATTGTGTGTTTGAGAAAATATTATGTAGCAGTAAAAAGAGATTATATTCTATATTCCTAATGGTGATGATATCATCTGCATAAACGCTTTACTCCTGTTCCAGTCAGCTCCAGATGTGTTTTGAAGAATCACGTTACAATGTCAAATTGAATAACTGTGTTAATGCAGTTTTAGCTGAAGTGTGTAATTTCTGCACAACTAGCACCACCAAATGGAATTATAAAAATAAATATGACCCCTGTCTTCCATTGGTCAAACAAACAGATAGTTCTGCCCCCAACTCACACCATTGAGTCAGTGTTATTGTGTTGTGCTGGACGAGTCGTAAACACTGTCCTAATTATATTCATTAATGCATGTTCTAAGTCAGCATGATCTATGTGTTATACAGAAAGAGCTGTGTCCGAAGGATCGCCTTCTACAACAACAACAGCTGAAACTTGATGAGTCACTTTGCAAGCTGACCGAGAGCAGCAGCCAGCAGGTATAACATCAAACGAGCGAGCTGACTCAACTGTCATACCAGCTGCAAAGGAGAAATGCATCCTGGCCTTGGAAATGTAGAAAAGAAGTTATTTGCTCCCTAAATCAGTGGACGAGTTCCATGGATACCTTGAGCCGCTCATAAGAGTCAAAATAATATCATACATATATTTGCTATGCCCAGTGTCGGCATAATTAATCCATCCTCATTATGTATCTAAAACAATTTGAACAATTGGAGCACCTGTTGTATATTATTCTCTGTGTTCTTCAGTGCTGTGTTCAGGCTTGCATACAGAGGGAGCTAGAGCACAAGGAGACTATTGTCAAAGAGCTAACAAACCATGAGACAGAGGAGGTAACATCACATGATGTTTGTTTTTACTTGTTTAGTTTTTGTAGCCCTACCATTTGCACTTGTCTTTAAAGTTTCGATTATAAACTCAATTTGTCCTCTGTTTCAGCATCCTGGCTCACAAAATAGCAGTTTCTCACATCCACCAGTTACAACATCCAAAACACACCATGGGGTAAATAAAAAATGTTTCTGTTACAGAAGCCCAGGCTTATGGATCATAAATGTATCTTTTAAGATGTTTAATGAGAATTACATTATTGCGTCTCTGGTAGGCTGAGGAGCTGCAGTTAGTAAGAGATGCTCTGCGTAGTCTGAGAAACAGCTTTGGAGGTCACAACCCTCAGCATCACACTCTGGACACCTTAGAGCAAGGTGTGGCCAGTCTGATGGATCGACTTTATGACCTGGAAACAACACACCACAAAAAGGAGCACAGGGTATGGGGAATGTTCATTCTTTAACACACGTAGTAGGTTTGCTGTATGATTTGAACTTGATCTACATTGATTCAAATTGTATTTTTTTTGTAGACTAGAGGCAAATCACCAGGGCACAAAGCCACTCATTCAGACTCCTGGCCTTCTACTTCAAGTAAGCACTCTTTTCAAACTGTATAACAGGAGTCTCCAACACTGTACAAGGTTGTTGTACAAACATTATAGCAACTGATAACAGCAGTTTAAAGGGATAGTTCACCCAAATATGAAAGTTGTGTCAAAATGTATTCATCCTCATGTTGTTCCAAACCTCTATGAATTTCTTCTGTGGCATTTTTAATACAATGGCAGTTGATAGTGACTCACTTTAAAGCTTAAAAATGACCCCAAAGATACAACCTAATATTCAAGTACTTTTTTTTGTGATAATTAAAAAAATATAGATATATAAAACAATATAGAAGTGAAGTTTATTGAGTTCCTCTGTTTTGTTACAGAAATGGCTCATTCTCACAGCAGTCCTGCACTAAACTCTTCAGCCTGCACCAAAGTCTTGTACTTTACTGACCGCTCACTCACGCCATTCATGATCAACCTTCCCAAGAAGTGAGCCAAAATCGCTCACTGTTTTTTACATGTTAATTGTGTAAACAACAGGTTGGGTAGTAATGCTGCTTTCACATTGTGTAGGAATTTCTATAATTTTGAGATGGCAACTCTGTGATTCTGCTCTGAGCTGTTCATGTCCTGGGATCGCAGAAGTTATTCGTTTCAATGGCAACACATTACGTCAAAATGACATTGTTGTTGTTAACAAAAAAAAATATTTATCACTGCATTAATTCACCTCAATACGTTGTTGCAAAATGGTTAACAACAAAGAAAGTTCTCCAAGTATCTACAATTGAAGTCAGAAGTGTATGTAGATACACATAGATTGAAGTCATTAAAACTCATTTGTTTAACCACTCCAAAGATTTCATATTAGCAAACTATAGTTTTGGCTTAGATTGTTTAACTTTGAATTGACTATACCACAATTCCAGTGGGTCTGAAGTTTGCATTCACTAAGTTAACTGTGCCTTTAAACAGCTTGGAAAATTCCATAAAAGGATGTCACGCCTTTAGGCAATTAGCCAATTAACTTCTGATAGGTTAATTGAAGACATTTGGAGGTGTACCTGTGGATGTATTTTAAGGCCTAACTTCAAACTCATTGCCTCTTTGCTTGACATCATGGGAAAATTAAAAAAATCAGCCAAGCCCTCAGAAAATTATAATTGTGGACCTCCACAACTTTGCTTCATCCTTGGGAGCAATTTCCATATGTCTGAAGGTACCACGTTCATCTGTACAAACAATAGTACACAAGTATAAACACCATGGGACCGTGCAGCCATCATACTGTTCAGGAAGGAGATGCATTCTGTCTCCTAGAGATGAACATAGTTTGGGCCAAAAAGTGCAAATCAAGCCCAGAACAACAGCAAATGACCTTGTGAAGAGGCTAGAGGAAACAAGTACAAATATCTATATTCACAGAAAAACAAGTCCTATATAGACATAACCTGAAAGGCTGCTCAGCAAGGAAGAAACCACTGCTCCAAAACCACCATATAAAAGTTTGCAAGTGCACATGTTGACACTTGAAATTTCCTCTGGTCTGATGATCATTATTACAAAATTGTTTCATCTGACCAGAGGCAATTGGGATGGTGTTCTTCTGCTGTTGGGAGGGAAAAGGGTGAGGCTTGCTAGCAGAAGAACACCATCCCAACTGTGAAGCATGGGGGTGGCAGCATCATGTTGTGGGGGTCCTTTGCTGCAGGAGGGACTGGTGCACTTCACAAAATAGATGGCTTCATGAAGCAGGATAATCATGTGGATATATTGTAGCAACATCTCAAGACATCAGCCATGAAGTTAAACCTTGTCACATATGGGTCTTCTAAATGGACAATGACCCCAAGCATACCTCCAAAATTGTGGAAAAATGGCTTAAGGCTTAATTCAAGGTATTGGAGTGGCCATCACAAAGACCAGTCTGATAGAAATTTGTAGGCAGAACTGAAAAAGCATGTGTGCGCAAGGAGGCCAACAAACCTGACACCAGTTCTGTCTGGAGGAATGGGCCAAAATTTCAACAACTTATTGTGAGAAGCTTGTGGAAGGCTACCCAAAATGTTTAACCCAAGTTAAACATTTTAAAGGCAATGACACCAAATACTAACAAATAGTATGTAAACTTCCGACCCACTGAGAATGTAATCCACTCTGTCCAACAGAAAGGGGACTTATTAATATTTAATTTTGGGTTCAGCCATTAAATAAATGTCTGAATTAAACATTATGGACACTTTTGTCCATACCTCATGCAAATGCGAGAAAATGGGGTGTAACTTAACTTCTCCGGTTAATTTGATAGAAAGGCTTTGCAATGGTGAGATAGGGGCAAGAACTCCTGTTCAATACAAAACCAGGGAGGAGCTCTCTCAATTGGAAGCAACCAATGAGCCAAATTTTATATACCAAATTTTAGCTAAGCTTAGCCCACCTTTATCAATCGGCCTATGTAATTTACTGAAGTGTAATCTGGGACGTTTACCATTCCAAATGAAGGACTTCGCTATGCTATCAAATTGCTTTAAATAAGAGAGGGGAACATCTATATGGAGAGATTGTTGCAGGTAGTTGAATTTTGGAATACAGTTCATTTTAATAACATTAACCTTCCCAGTCATAGATAAGCCCACCTGCCCACATCACTCGAAAAACTTTTTATTAATGGGTCAAAATTAACTCTAAATAATTCTCACAAATTTGCTGGGAATAAAATACCCACATATTAATGCTCTGTTTTGGCCACTAAAATGCGCCCAGCTGAAAAGCCATTACCGGGCAGTATGCTGTCAGCACCAAAACTTTGGATTTAGACCAATTAACCCTGTATCCTGAGAATTTAGAATAGTAATTAATAATTCTGTGGAGGCAAGGCATAGATCTAGAAGGGTTGGAGACGAATAATAAAATATAATCTGTGTAAAGCAAAAGCTTATGCGCCACACACCTCACACCTTCACCCTTGGAAAATCATCCTCCTTTCTTATTGCGGCTGCTAATGGTTCCAGGGCAAGACAGAACAATAATGGGTAAAGAGGGCAACCCTGCCAGGTGCCCCTATCCAGAGTAAAATAATCTGAAATTAATCCATATGTTTGTACCGCCGCTACCAGATGTCTATAACATAATCCATCCAATAATAGTATTCCCTAATCCATACATTTCCAAAATTGAAAAATAAAATCCCATACTATCGTATAAAATGCCTTTTCAGCATCAAGTGAGATGGCAGTGACCGGAGTCTAATCATTTGCCACGACCACATGATATTGATGAAATGCCTAATGTTATCAGAAGTATATAATAAACCCTCCTAATATATATGTAAAAGAGATGTCATTTTTGACAAAATGTTTACATCTAGCTGGTTCAGAGAAATTGGATGATAACTCTTATATTTGCTTGGATCTTTGTCCTTTTTTAAGGAACAGACTGATCCGGGCTTGTGTCATGGTTGGCGGAAGCTTTCAATTATTTAATGATTCCGTATAAACTTCCAGCATGAGTGGAAACAGTTCTGTAGCATAAGATCTAAAAAATTCAGCGGCAAAGCCATCTGGCCACAGAGCCTTGCCTGTTGGCAAGGCCTTAATTACCTCACCGAGCCCTTCCAAGGTTATCTTAGAATCAAGAAAATGTTTTTGCTCAGCTGACAGTTTAGGAAGTTTGAATGGTTTCACAAAGTTTATAATATCTTCATCAGCAGACGAGGATGTGGAACTATAAAGATCAAGACAGAATTCTTTAAAAGCCTTATTAATATCAGTGGTCGAGGTAAATATTTCACCACTAGCAGATTTTGCTGAGGGAATGGTAGAAAAAGACTCTCTCTGTTTTATATATCTAGCCAGAAGTTTTATTGCTTTGTTCCCTGACTCAAAGTATGACTGTCTTGCCCTGAATAGCCAAAACTCCACCTTCCGTGACAAAATAGTATTATATCTGTATTTCAATCAGGTCAATTCTCTGAGGCCATTTGATGACATTTGGCACTTCAGCTCTGCCTCTGCACTTTTAATACTCCCTTCCAATTTCTTGAGTTCTTGTGCTTTGGATCTTTTGGTGAATAAGGCATATTGTATAATCCGGCCCCTAAGAACTGCCTAAAGTGCCTCCCAAACCATGCCTACAGAGTATATGGAGGACCAGTTGGTCTCCATATATACATTGTTTTCAACCTTAGCATTTGTTGAAATTCAGAATGTTGCAAGGGTGAAGCGCAAACTATATGATTTTCTTTATAGTCTCTACAAGATGGGTTCAAAAGCCTCCAAATATCTATAAGACCAAGATTATTACACACCCTGTGAAGCGTCAATGTTGCTCTAGGGGGGTTGTATACTTTTGCTTCACTATGATCAAGGACTGAGTCCATCAAAAAATTAAAGTCTCCTCACAATATTATATCATTAGTGGTGCCAGCAGCTTGCAACATCCCTTCAAGATAACATTTGACATTTTGACATAAGAAAAAAATAGATTGTGTCTCAAAAACAGGATTATAAAGACCACATTCCAACATTAGTGAAACAATCAAACACTGAACATCCCTCCAAACTCAAACAGTCTATCCATGTTTGCCTACATGAACCCCCACAGCAACTTTGCCATCGGATTGTTCAAGTCCGGTGTTTTACTATACATTTTGTGAGAAAGAGCATGTAGATTCATCCGCAAAGCCGTATCGAAGGTGTGTTACTCGCCACAAAAAGAGCGCACAGAATCTTCAAACAGTCAAGCAAATGTTCAGTGAGCCGGTCCATTCGGCCGCAACGTGAGCACCACAACATCTCCCAGAAACGCTCCAAATTCACCTTGGTTGCTAGCAGATTAGCAGATAATTCCCTCTCCGATGACACCAGATAATCGTTCAGTTTCTCGACATCCCCTACTCTTGTGACCACATCAGTAAATTTTGCCTCTATGGCTGTGATCGATCAACATATCACAGCAAGATCCTCCAAGTGATGACGACCTTCGTCAGCATTGCCGATATGCTCAACATCTCTCGCCACAATTCCTGCAACTCTCCGAACAAATCAACTCCTCGGTCCGCGGCCCACTCAGGAGTGTCAGCCTGAGCCTGTAAGTGTCTTTTAATGTCTGCAGATTTTGAATTCTTTGACATATTTTCCTGCTAGAACAGGTTTTTTTTTATAACGGAGTGTATCAAATCTCACCGGTTTATGTCATTAAAATCTTACAACGTTCAGTGCAACATGTTCACTGATGGCCAATTAATAGCCTTTGTGATGATCTTTAGCCTCTGACGAAGTTCTGGTAGAAATGTAGCATTGCAGCCAGATAGTGTGACTGCCAGATGAGATATTCCACTCCTCTCTTGCACCCCAATTCACTTGGAAAGAAACCTTCTCTGTGTCTGCACCACCATAGCAACATTTGTACCCTGTTATCACTCTACTCAAGCACTTTCAATGTTTTTTCTTCTTTTCATTTTTTTATAAAAAGTTTTAATAAATGAAAAAGCAGAAAATATGGAGAAAAGTGTAACACGTCAGCAATATGAAAGCATTATTCTTTATAATATATTATAATTCTTATTTTTTTCTTTACATTTATCATGAATTTTCTGTACAACTTTATTTTAATTACTATTTTACTTCTAATAAATTTACTTTAACCCTCTGTAAATATCTTTTAGTTAAGATTCACACGACACCAATTTTATAAAAAAATGTTTTTAAATGTTTGAACAATTTATATTGGTAAGTATTTATGGGATGTTTTAATCCAAATCAGCAGATAGAGTTGGATACAATTATAGAAATCTATGTCATTATCCATAATGAATTTGCAAGCACGATATATTATTAGCCTATATGAATTTTCGAAATTTTGCGTGGCCTATAGTTTACTAATCTAAAACAGGAGAAAGACTTACTATAACCCACCTTTTTTGTTTTCCCATAAGGAAAGGTTTGTCATTTTTTGGGCCACAGGTCTTTATATTTCCACAATGAATATTTGCTTGTTGTAGCTAATTATTACTGTAGGCTACCTCCTGCACTTGCGTTCATTCTCAACATCTGTAATTTTTTGTATTTGGAATCAGGCTGTCTTTATTATAGGCCTATTTGACAAATTCCAAAGTTCTTTTTATATGTTAGCCTATGCTCATGATGGAGTGATATTGGAGCAACAGAAATGCTGATGTTCTGACTTTCTGAAGAAAAATGCTCCTCTGGGACGGGCAAATCTCGCTGTTTTGCATGAGTCACATTCACTGATTGGGACAATTGGGAATTTGGCTGAGGTGTATGTACATTTCTGACTTCAACTGTATGGCATAATAAAATGGCATATTGAAAATAACTATGATTAACTACCTTTAATTTTGATGCCATTGCCATATTGGTTTTCTTTACTTCCCTTGTGATTCTCTTGGATTTTACAATGCTTTCATAGAATTCTGAGTTTACAACTTGGAATCTCTTAAATACTGTTGCGGGTAAGGATGGGCAAGGAGGAGGCAGGAACCGGCAGAACAGTCAATGTAAATTTAAATGAACATAATACACATAGATGCTCACACAAACACACACAGTGTCTCTCTTGCGCCCAATCTGGCATCTCCGGCTCCCCATTATCTCTAAGTTGACATGGCACCAGCCGTGCACCCTCACGGCCAGGCCACACCCTGCTCTTCTCAACTGTAATTCTGACTTGACGTGAATGCACCTGTCATATTCCCTGTTGTCTTTTGTTTTTGTACTTTTATGTTGAAATTCTTGTTTAGTTCCTGTTCCCTGTTAGTTTTGTAGTTCTTTTGAAGTTTTATTCCTTGATTGGTTCTCCCTGATTATTTCTCATTGCCTGATTGTTTCCCCAGGTGTTCCTCGTTCCCTTGTTTGTTCCCTTGTGTATTTAAGCCCTTGGTTTCCCTGTTTCCTGTGTCAGTTCTTGCATGTTTAGTTTCATGATCTGTGCTTGGTTCCCTGTGTTTTCATTTTCCTTTACATTCCAAGTTTGTTTGATTTTTCTTTGTTAATAAAGCTGTGTACTAGATCCACATTCCTCGACTGCCTCGTCACAGCACCTGAAGTCATTTTAATGTACCATTCTGAATTCCATCTATTTTGCATTGTTGTCATATATTTAACATGTGTTGTCAGGCTGGGGGAGATCACCCTACAAGACTTCAAGGCAGCCATAGATCGAGAAGGCAATTATAGATACCATTTCAAAGCATTGGATCCAGAGTTTGGCACTGTGAAAGAAGAGGTATGCACATGTTAGAAACATTTGGGTGTCCACAGTCATGAAAAACCTGGAAATATCAGGGAATTTTTAAATTGTGTTTTTCAGGCCTGAAAAAGGTCATTCAAATTAATAAAATCTTAAAAGTCATGGAAATTTCCATTTTAAATATACAGGTGAAACTCGAAAAATTAGAATATCGTGCAAAAGTTCATTAATTTCAGTAATTCAACTTAAAGGGTGAAACTAATATATTATATAGACTCATTACAAGCAAAGTAAGATATTTCAAGCCTTTATTTGATATAATTTTGATGATTATGGCTTACAGCTTATGAAATTCAGAATCTCAGAAAATTAGAATATTGTGAAAAGGTTCAGTATTGTAGGCTCAAAGTGTCACACTCTAATCAGCTAAACACCTGCAAAGGGTTCCTGAGCCTTTAAATGGTCTCTCAGTCTGGTTCAGTTGAATTCACAATCATGGGCAAGACTGCTGACCTGACAGTTGTGCAGAAAACCATCATTGACACCCTCCACAAGGAGGGAAAGCCTCAAAAGGTAATTGCAAAAGAAGTTGGATGTTCTCAAAGTGCTGTATCAAAGCACATTAATAGAAAGTTAAGTGGAAGGGAAAAGTGTGGAAGAAAAAGGTGCACAAGCAGCAGGGATGACCGTAGCCTGGAGAGGATTGTCAGGAAAAGGCCATTCAAATGTGTGGGGGAGCTTCACAAGGAGTTGACTGAGGCTGGAGTTACTGCATCAAGAGCCATCACACACAGACGAGTCCTGGACATGGGCTTCAATGTCAAACGTCTTACCTGGGCTAAAGAAAAAAAGAACTGGTCTGTTGCTCAGTGGTCCAAAGTCCTCTTTTCTGATGAGAGCAAATTTTGCATCTCATTTGGAAACCAAGGTCCCAGAGTCTGGAGGAAGAATGGAGAGGCACACAATCCAAGATGCTTGAAGTCCAGTCTGAAGTTTCCACAGTCTGTGTTGGTTTGGGGAGCCATGTCATCGGCTGGTGTTGGTCCACTGTGCTTTATTAAGTCCAGAGTCAACGCAGCCGTCTACCGGGACATTTTAGAGCACTTCATGCTTCCTTCAGCAGACAAGCTTTATGGAGATGCTGACTTCATTTTCAAGCAGGACTTGGCACCTGCCCACACTGCCAAAAGTACCAAAACCTGGTTCAATGACCATGGTATTACTGTGCTTGATTGGCCAGCAAACTCGCCTGACCTGAACTCCATAGAGAATCTATGGGGCATTGCCAAGAGAAAGATGAGAGACATGAGACCAAACAATGCAGAAGAACTGAAGGCCGCTATTGAAGCATCTTGGTCTTCCATAACACCTCAGCAGTGCCACAGGCTGATAGCATCCATGCCACGCCGCATTGAGGCAGTAATTAATGCAAAAGGGGCCAAAACCAAGTACTGAGTACATATGCATGATTATACTTTTCAAAGGGCCGACATTTCTGTATTTAAAATCCTTTTTTTTTATTGATTTCATGTAATATTCTAATTTTCTGAGATTCTGAATTTGGGGTTTTCATAAGCTGTAAGCCATAATCATCAAAATTATATCAAATAAAGGCTTGAAATATCTTACTTTGCTTGTAATGAGTCTATATAATATATTAGTTTCACCTTTTAAGTTGAATTACTGAAATTAATGAACTTTTGCACGATATTCTAATTTTTCGAGTTTCACCTGTATTTGTCTTGTTATGCTCTGCTCTAAAATATTTAATCACCTGAGTATTATTCTTGGATAAAACTTATTTTAAGAAGGTTATTTTCTGTTAATTGGTCAAAAAGGTTCACAAATCAGTCTGAATGATTAAGCAAATCAGTCTGAATCATAATTATTTAAAAAATTTGGTTTCCATAAATCACAAACTGCTGAAAAAGTCATTGAAAATCATTGGTCAATAAATGTGGGAACGCTTAGTAACTCTATATTGTTCTTAGAAATTGGAACTGCCACATAATCAATTACAATACATTTTCTCTATTCTTTTCTCTATATTTAGGTTTTCTAAATGTAAAACAAATTAAAATATTGGCATTGTTTGAATGGTGGATTTTATGACTGAAGTGAGTAATAGAAACCAATGGCATCTCTCAGGTGTTCCAGGATGATGCAGTGGTCCCGGGCTGGGAGGGGAAGATTGTGGCCTGGATAGAGGAGGATCATGGACAGAAAGGGTACAGCATGAACAGCATGAAAACTAAATAGTTTTCTCTTTGTTTAATGTCAGATTCTTGCCATCATAAACTTGTGCTCTTCCTTTTGCTCCACAGGACCTAACATGAGTGTGCAAGAATCTGAATATAAGAGTGCCAAAAATGCCAACATGAATTAACATTGATTTGTAACATAAATGTACAGAGGTGGACCTCTCTTCAGTGCCCTACAAAGTTCTTTTCAGTGTCCTTTACTTATACTGCATGCACTGAACTACTGAATGATCCAGAGTGGTTCCCAAAAGAAGTTGAGGATCACCATGAGGGTGACCACATTGAGAACATCAGAGATGTTTCACTGGGGATTTCAGATCTCTTTTAGAAGTCTCGCCATAGAACAGATTTTCATTCTTTGTAAATACTTCAGGAACAGTTGTGTGTCAAACGTATTTACTGTGACACAGGAAGCCTTTTGTTTGATACTGTAATGACAAGCTAGATTTTTCAGTTCACCTTATGAGCATTTCACAAGACATTCATCAGTTGTGTGAAAATGGACATTATAAACCTTAAGAAAGAAAAGCAGTAAAAATAGACCAAAGTATTTAGCTTTTTTTATATAAGATCTTACAATGTCATTTAATGTCTTTTTTTAGTTGCTTTTTGTTAGTAAGAGTCAAACAACAAGTTTGTCTGTTGACAGTCTGCAGAGAAGGTTTAACTGGATGGCATAAATATGAGATTTCAGTTCATGATTTTGATGATTAAAAACAGATTATCAAGAAGGGTTATGCTACATAGTACATTTACTGCAGCAGAGCTAAATTAAAAGAAAGTGACCTCTGATTGTCACTGTAAGCTTTCAATTATAATTTAATGCAAACATCAAATGTGCTATTTGGGTGCACTAATTTGAGCATCACTGGAGTTTACAGGAGAGTGCCTGGGCAGAGAGGGGTCACTAGATTTGTCTGTTGTATTTTTGTTCTGTATTATATTTATGTAAAGATGTTAATATTTCAGAGGCAGATAGAGGCATAGTGCATTTTTACTGTATGATGTTTTTTTCACTCAAGATGAATTGCAACATAAGCAATGTATACCATAACTGAAATTCTGCTTTTACCTTCCTCATTACTGTACATCTTTACAGTGTGCATCTATAGAGGATTGTTATTTGGTTTGCCAATAAACAGTCTGAAGCAGTATATACTGTGCATGTGGTGTTATTTTATTAATCTTTATTAAACATTTATTAACTTTTATGACATTAAATTCACTATTTACAGTTAGCTATTATTAATTTAACCCATGAGTTAATCTATCCAAAAACAAGTTGGTTAAGGAGATTAAACAAGTTGTATCCAGCTTGGTGTGTGATTCTAACATGGCAGCCCCCATAAGGGGACCCTCTCCATGCAGAATAAAACAGCTTTTATAAGTTTACTAATATGACTAGTGTCTCTATCTCTTATAAGTTGTCTTGATTTGTTTTACAATTAATTTATTTAGGAGTAAAACTTTTAAATGTTTAACCCCACACCATCAGTTCTAGTTTTTGAAAAATAACTTCAATAAACCAATGTATAAATAATAAACCTGTTAATAGATACAGCATGTTAAGAGAATTAGTAATTTTTAATGAATAACTATAATTTTCTATTGTTGAAAAACTAGTGGACCATTAGGCCATGATTTTCATGATGCAAATAGTATAAAGCCTGGCTATCTTTTAAGCTGTAATGTAGTAAAATGTAAATTAAAAAGAGGACGTATGGTCACCCTATGATATGACGTCTGTGACTGATGGATTAATCACTGTAATAAAAATGTTTCTGCACATCATCAACTTTACGATTTACTGTGACATTCAGTTTTTAATTAATCCGGTTACTATTAGGATATTCTGTGACGTGCCAATTTATTTCAGTTGTTTTTGGTTGTGTATTGTCAAGAAGCTTGTTATCTCAGGTTATATGACATCTTGAACGTTATATGCAGTAGATCATTATTATGTTTGTGCATAATAGATGGATCAAAGGCCTTAGAAATTAATCACATTTTTAGGCATGTCCTTACAGGCCAGGCACACTTGAACTTAAAAAATAACTATTTGGCTGAACTTTAGTCAATAATGGTCAGTGGTTCTACATGTTTGAAATTAGTTTTCTTAAATTAAAATTATAAACCATGTTATTTTAACTTAAATGTTTAAAGTAGAAGGAACCTAACCAAATCTAGTAAACCAGACTTTATCTTACAAGGCAAAACTATTTTAGTGACTTGCATGGACACCAGAATGCAGTTTTTTGTGAGAAAACATCTCGGTTATGGATGTAACCTCGGTTCCCTGAGATGAAGGGAACGAGACATTGCGTCACTAAGCTGACGCCATGGGGAGTGTCCTTCTACACAAATTAGTTAAAACTTTTCTACAATAACGGCAGTATTGGCTATGGTGTTTAAGCCCTGCCCTTTTAGGCACAAAGCTGTCCGGTATAAAAGCGGGCATGCAAACACCCTTCCTCAGAATTTTCTGAATGAGGGGCAAAGAGCGCATCACTCGCACCTAAAAAAACCATTTTACGCAATATCTCGTACCCTTCATCTCAGGGAAGTGAGATGACATTTGTAACTGAGAAGTTCCTTACGATTCAGTTCACATGACATTGCATCACTAAGCTGAGGTTATGGGGAACAGATTCCAATCACCCAGCACTACACTACATTACCTTCCAAGAGAGGAAACATGACGCCGCAGTCACGGGGGACAGCGACTGAGATGAGTATGCCGCAAGTGAATGACCCTCATGGTGAGCCAGGAGGGGGACACTCAGAATATATATATGAATTATGGGCATATAGTATGAATTAGTCCCTTCACGAACCCAGTCAGGAAGGAAGTTTTATCTCTAATGAAAGTGCTTGTGACTTTGGGAGATATATCAGCCTGAATGCAGACGGTTGTGTAAAATGACAGGGAGCCCATACTAAGAGGGGCATAAATGTATGTTTGGCCTACACAACACACCAGATGTCACATCTAGGTTATAAAACCTTGCGAATATGATTTTAGAAGACCATCCT
This sequence comes from Xyrauchen texanus, assembly GCF_025860055.1. Classification (NCBI taxonomy): domain Eukaryota; kingdom Metazoa; phylum Chordata; class Actinopteri; order Cypriniformes; family Catostomidae; genus Xyrauchen; species Xyrauchen texanus. The sequence continues at coordinate 24,459,424 of NC_068306.1, read as the reverse complement.
GCTGCAAAACATATGTCTTGTAAGGAGACACCGTTCGTCCATGCCCATGAAGAGCCCATGCCTTTAGTTGAGTGTATTTTAACACCAATTGGGCAATTTGCATCATGCGACTCATAAGCCAGGGTGATGGCATCAACGATCTAGTGAGATCGTTGCTTGGAGATGGACATTCCTTGGTGCATCATCCATAGCACACAAAGAGCTGGTCAGACAGTCTAAACTGGAGAGTACCCTCAACATATGTGTGTAGCATTCGCACAGGACATAACAAATGTAAGGACTGTTCCTCATTCAAATTAAATGCAGGAAAAAAGGCTGTAAGGGTAACCACCTGCACTTTGAAGGGTGTGGATAGAACCTTAAGCATGCTTTTCTCGGTTTAACAGTGGCTTTTGAAAGATCTGGACCAAACTCCAGACATGAATTGTCGATTGACAGTGCTTTCAAATCACTGACCCATTTTACTGAGGACTGAGCCAGGAGTAATGTTGTCTTAATAGAATTCAGAGTCCAGAGGGCTTTTTCAGCGCTTTTAGGACCAAAGCTAGGTCCCAAGTCAGAACTGTAACCGGGCAAGGGGAATTCTGCCTCACTTCCCTAAGGAACTTTATGATTAAATCATGTTTGCAATAGAGGTACCGGCTTCAGGTGCATGATACGCATATATAGTCGGCACATAAACTGAGCATTGATGGAGTGAGCCCTGTGTCCAATTGTTCTTGAAGAAATGCGAGAATTTCAGGTTTGGGGCAGTTCACTGGCTCTTTGCCATGTGAAAAGCATTTGTGAACAAATTCCATTTTAGAGCATAGAGGCATCTTGTAGACGGTGCTCTAGCCTGTAAAATGGTGTTCATAACAGATTAAGTCAGTTCTGTTACTTTTAGCGCACCCCGTTCAGGGGCCACACATGCAGGAATACCTAACGCAATAAGAATTGCATTTCTCATTTCTAAAAATCTTAATAATTTGTATTATTCTTCAGAATGAAAATAAATATTGGACTCGTTACTGGAACCGTTAAGGAACTGGAATTGTTAAGAGGAATCGGAACCGGTATCTTCAAATTACTTACGTTTCCCAACCTTAGTCTTGGAGGATGACAATTCTGAGGAATAGTGTTTGCTGTGTCACTATTATACCGGACAGCTTCGCACCTAAAAGGACGGGGCTTAAACACCATAGCAATACTGGCGTTATTGTAGAATCCCCATAGCATCAGCTTATTGACACAATGTCAAGTGTACTCAATCGTAAGGGAACAGCATTCTCGTTTACATGCACTGTATAAATGGCTACAAAGCATGCTAGGCATGCTAGGAGCTAGAAATCCTCTGCCCACTTTCAGGTAACCAAATAAAAAATATGCATGACCCAGTGCAAGTCAAGCTGACAAGACACTGTTTTTAGTTGAATCAACTTAGTTAATATAAGTTCCCTTGGTTACATGAACTTTTTGAGTATATATGAATATGAGAGGATTGAGTAAAACTGACGACAGGGAAAGTTAATATCACATAAATTACTTGTTTTCTTAGATCAATCACTAAGAGGCTGTGAAGTTCTCTGCTTTTTCCACTCTCAAAGAAAACTCTGAAAGGTGATCACCCAACTTTTGAACTCTGTTTATTTCACATTTATGCAACTGATTATCTACTGTAATTTTATTTTCGAAATCTTTATAATGCTCTTCGTCATGTGAATAGTTCTTCTTGAGGCTCAATAAAGGCAGCCAACAGAGACTCAAAGGCAGACTATTGGCTTTGCTTTGCAAGGGAGAGAAGTTCTTGGTGCTGCAAATACAGGATCTGGAAAGACCTTGGACTTTCTCATCCCAGTAAGTTATCTCAGCATTTAAGGTAATGCACACATAAGAGCACAATAAGTTATTGCAATGTATTAGTGAAAAAGCATCAAACAAAGTGTTGCGGTCTTCAGCATCCCCTTCTAATACACTGCGATTGTATTAAGGTTTTGGAGTGCTTGTACCGTGAACAATGGACTGCGATGGACAGCCTCGGTGCGCTCATTATGTGTCTTAGGCTATTGAAATTCTTAAGGATTCTTTTTATACTTTTCAGCTTACTTTGTTGAAACTAAAATTAGTTTTAAATGTAAATAAAACGAAGTATATTCTTTTTACACGTAGCCGTTCTATGTCTACTGTTATGCCTATTCTGACTATTGAGGGTTTACAAATAGAAAGAGTACCAACTTATAAATACTTAGGAATATGGCTCGATGAGAAGTTAGCCTTTGATGTTCACATTAATTACTTGGTGAAAAGGCTTAAACCAAGATTGGGTTTTCTTTTTCGGGAAAAAAAATGTTTTTCCTTTACAGCTAGAAAGAGAATAATACAGAGTACTATTTTACCTATTTTAGACTATGGTGATGTTGTTTACATGCATGCTTCTACATATCTTTTGAAAAGGCTGGATGGCGTTTATCATGCTGCACTGCGTTTTATAACAAATTCTTGTTCACGTACGCATCATTGTTTGTTGTACATCTATTTGGGTTGGTCCTCTTTATATCAAAGAAGGAAATCCCATACGTTAGTATTTATTGTAAAGACATTGATGGGTATGTTTCCAAATTACATTACTAGTCTTCTATGTTTATGTAGAAAGAACTATAGCACTAGATCATCTAATGGGATTAAATTAGTAGTACCTAGGGTACATTCAGAGCATGGAAAATAATCTTTCTCCTACTATGCCCCATGGCTGTGGAATGAATTTCAAGCTACTGTCCCTCTAGAAACAATTCCTCCTTTGAATGTATTTAAAAATTTACTACAGCATACAATGATTGAATCATGTTGTTGTTTTACTTGATTTATGATGAATGTTGTGCTCTGACTTTCTGGAATGTTTTATATATGTTCTGTGTTTGTGTGTAATTTTGTAGTGTGGCCATCTTGGCCAGGACTCCCTGGAGGAAGAGATTTCTTTTAATCTCAATGGGACCTTCCTGGAAAAATAAAGGAAATTATTATCTCTCTCCCACTCCAGAACTGGCATATCAGACCTTTGAAGTGTTGAGAAAGGTCGGCAAGAACCATAATTACAAGTCCATTTTCCGCTGGACTTGTAATTGGTGGCAAGGTGAGTCTCTCTGGTCTTCAGTGGTTAATGTGTTTATAATGTGTAAAAGTGTCATTTATAAGTTGTTGTTTTTTTGTGTAATAATAAGTGATGCTGAAATCGTTTTACTTTTGTTGCCGGTCACAGGATCTGAAAAATGAATCTGAAAATATCCATTGAACAAATATCATTATCTGCACCCCAGGACATCTGCTGCATCACATGGGTGAGACGTCCACCTTTCATGCTTCAAACCTGCACATGCTTGGTAAAATAAAAACTGAAAACTTTTATTGATTGCGAATGTGTGTGCATGCCTTATTTTCTGGCCCACAATAGGACAGAGCAGTTTTCAAGCACACTCTCAGATTACATGAAGAATTAGTAAAATATTTTTACCTAAAGAAAAAAAAAACTCTTCCTTGACAGTGCTGGACGAAGCTGACAGGATTCTGAACATGGGTTTCGCTGACACCCTCAATGCCATTGTGGAAAACCTCCCAAAAACATGACAGACCCTTCTCTTCTCCACCACTCAAACCAGATCTGTCAAAGACCTGGCTAGACTGAGTCTGAAGAACCCCGAGTATGTTTGGGTCCATGAGCAGGCCAAGTTCAGGTACGATCAGCACTGCATTTTTTATCTGTGTGCTACAAGTCATTTATTGTGACTTGTAGCACACACAGTGTTGTCATTATGGGGTATTGTTTGTAGAATTTTGAGGAAAATAATGAATTTTGGAATAAGGCTGTAACATAACAAAATTTGAAAAAAGTGAAGCGCTGTGAATACTTTCCTGATGCACTGTTAATTTCCTCTGTGCTCAAAGAGTCTCTGTAAAAATCCTATGAGAATAATTAATCATTTTATATCATGATAACATTATAAATCACACTATAGTTATTTTTTGCTTGAAATGTAACACAAATATATATTTTATATATTTTAATACCCATGCGGTAATGCATGTTTATGGATAATACAGTGAATGAAATCTTTTTTTATTTTTTTGAGGTTGATTATTAATAACAAAATTAGCTAAACTGAGGTGTTGAAAATGATGGTCAATAATGGCTTTTAATTAGGATGAATGCATTGATAAACATTTTATCTTGTTAGTTGCTCATGGGAAAAACATGTTCAGTCTTTCTTCACTGATGCCTTGTAACACTAAATCTCTGAAATTAAATTCAGTCAGATTGGTAGTAGCTGTAGCTGCACAATTGTTTTTGACTTGCATTGCCGTAATGGTTTAATTACATAGATGTTCTATTTTTGGACTCTGGCTTCCATTGTTACAATCTCACCTTGAGGGCATTGTATGTAACACTGCAGTCCTATGAAGCCTGAAGCTATGCAGTATTGTCAAATTCTTAGTGCTTAGAGCAAGACAGCACACACCTGCCCTCCACCCAGCTGCCGGCCTCTCTCTCTCTCTCTTTGTCTCTCTCTATGCTATACGTCTTTTCGGTGTGGAATCGATATTCTCTGAACCTCCTGTTCACATAGATCACCACCCTCAGCAGAAAGCTCACAAGCTTTAACATGAGCTCTCACAAAGCTGAGTGTTTAAAAAAAAAGAGAAAATTATTGGTGTGATAAAACTGTATTGCGGCAGACCACCTGGTGAGACCCTTAGTCTTAAAGTGATACTTCACCTAAAAAATGTGATACTCACCCTCATGTCTTTTCAACCCATATGACTTTCTTCAGTGAAAAAAAAAGAGATGCTAGGGACAGCCTCATTCCTCATTCACTTTCATTGTATGGGGAAAAAACAAAGCAGCCTCAACATTCTTCAGAAATTTCCTCTGGTGCTTTCTCTATACAGGTACAAGAAGGTTGGTGAGGCTTTTCTGATCCTGTTGACATCAGAGGAGAAGGGCTTGATTGCACAGCTTCAAAAGAAAAAAGTTCCCATTAACAAAATCCAGTGAGTGCTTCTTTTTATCCTGCTTGACTGCATACAGTCAATAAGATGGAGAAAATTAGAAGAGGGATTTTGAATTGAAAGTAGTCACATAGTTTTTGTGGCATGTACCCTGTTTTTTGCAGAGAGGACTGTGTGTGTGTTTTTAGGAGGAATAGAGTATACCATGTGTATGTTACAATGAAAGCTGGCAGCTCAATTCCCAGCGAGAGCCTATTATCATGTGATCATGATGATCAATGATGTCTGCAGTGAATATGCAACCTAAATCATTGTCTCCATTTGCTGGATTTTACTGTATATTTGATATCTTTGTAAATGTATTCATGTACAAATACCGGTGTTTGGGGGAGGTAATAGAGCTCCAAAATCGACTGCATACTCACATTCAAGTTTGGATTTTTTTCATACAGAACAGCCACTTTTCACAATCAATTATGGATTCAATCAAGACCCATCCTACATGTTTTTTTTTTCTTCTCTCATTGAATATTTGATTATTGAATATTCAGAATATTGATTTTTCTGGAAATATGTTGATATATGTAAGATATCTAAAATGTGTTGTGAATTTTATTTTCATGTTGACTTCATGCTGAAATGTGTAATTTTTCCAAAGCTACTTGGACCTTTCCAAGATTAAAATGCTGTAAGCCATAAGTTGTTGGATTTAACTGAAAAATTTAAAAATTGTGTCTCTGCAGTGCTATCAATCAGTTTTTCAGTTCTTTTTGAGAACCATGAGCAGCCCTATATAGTAACATTAGTCACTTTTCCACCATCAGGTAGAACGGTTCTCATTGCCAAACTGTGCAGCTCTGAATCAGCTGACGTGGTTATAGGAATAGTTCACCCAAAAATGTATATTCTCTCATTATACACTTACCCTGATGCCATCTCAAATGTGTATGTCTGTCTTTCTTCAGCAGAACACAAATTAAGGTTTTTAGAAGAATATAGAGCACTGTCAGGTCCTTATAATGCAAGTAAACAGGTGCCAGCACTTTGATGGTCCAAAAGTTACATTTAGGCAACATAAAAGTAATCCACACAAATCGATAGGTTTAAGTAAGAAAGAAGTTGATAATTAAAATGTTTTTAACTTTAAATCGGCGCTTATGTCCAGGGCTCTGAGGCTGTTTGAAATGGCCGAACTCTCTTGTGACATTTGTACTTCTGTTGTAAATAAGTGGCACTTCCGTATTTTCGCGTGAACCTGCCGATGCGCTTATGTCACACGAGTTGATGCCGGTGTGTCAACTGCTTGCAGGAAGCTCTTTTTAAAGTTTAGAATGTTGTAATTATCAATTAATTTGTTTACACAAAAATATCGATTTGCTTCAGAAGACATTCATTGTGTTGCATGGATTACTTTTATGCTGCCTAAATGTGACTTTTGGACTGTCAGAGTGCTGGCACCAGTTTACTTGCATTATAAGTCAAGTCAAGTCAATTTATTTGTATAGTGCCTTTCACAACACACATCGTTTCAAAGCAGTTTCACAGAAGATCAGCATTAACAGATGATAAAATTGTAATGTCTATAAAGTCGATGAATCATCATTGTGTAATTTAGATAAAATACGATTCTTAATCATGTTTAAAAATAATTAAATAATAATTGTATTAATAACCCCAGTGAGCATGCTGTAGGCGACTGTGGCAAGGAACTCAAAACTCCATAAGATGTTGATTAATGGAGAAAAATAACCTTGGGAGAAACCAGACTCACTGTGGGGGCCAGATCCCCTCTGGTTAACATTATAAGGACCTGACATAGCTCTATCTTTTTCTAAAAATCTTTATCTGTGTTCTGCTGAAGAAAGACAGTCATACAAATCTGGGATGGTATCAGGGTAAGTGAATAATTAGAGAATTTTCATTTTTGGGTGAACTATTCCTTTAAGGTTTCTTTTTCCACAGTGGTGTGGGTGTGAAATCAGGAGAAGGCAATTAACAGATCTGTCTTTTGGCGACAGCTTAATAAAGGAAACATTTGAGAAAGTGCACTATGGAGGATGATTGCATAATTCAGTTTTTAGGACTGCTATTTTCCCTGGTTTTACTCTGCTAACAAACAGCACACAGATGATGTCACAAAAAGAAAAGTAAAGAGAAAAAGGCACAAGGTTTACTATAATTTGCTGAGGGCTTGTGCTTACAACTGGAAACAAGCATACACAGTTGAAAGTTCCCAGACAAGCCTAAAAGGAAATTTATTGACAAAATATTATACAATTATTATCTGAAAATATTATATGAGAATATTTTGATGTATTTTGAGTTTATTGAGCTAGAAATCAACTTCCTTGACGAAAAAGGCTTGTAGAAAAATAAATGTAGGCAACAATATTAAACCACAATAAATTTGTGAAGATACACTACAGAAGTCGCCACGTACAAAAGCCATTCTACCAGCACGGTTGAGTACGGTTAGCTAACTATGCCAAGAACGGTTTATAAATGTGCCGTGCCAAACTGTGCTCCAGTGGAAATGCTACTGTAACCATACTGTGCTCAGAACTGCTTTTTCAATTGATGGTGGAAAAGTGGATATTGACTGAACCGACTGCATGAATTTGGGACAGAACTAATGTATTTGTCCTACCAGTGAAAGACTGGAGTGTTTGGAAAACCTGTTTGAAATTACTCACTATTTTTGCAGTTCCATTTGGTGATGCTAGTGGTACAAGAATTACACACGTCACCTTTAAGTCAAAGTCCAGTGAGAACTGATTGATTTTTGTTGATTTGTTGAGCAGGGTGAACCCAGAGAAATAGATGTCTGTTCAGCAAAAAACTGGATGCCTTCCTGGCCCAGGAGAAAGAGCAGAAGGGGCAAGGCCAGAGGGTAAGCGGCAGGACACCTGACTTCCTGTGCAGTCTCTCGCACCTCATATCAAGCATTGAGAGTTGACGTTATTCTTTAGCGCAGAACAGCATGAAATCTAATCAGGCAAAGTGCTGCCATGAAAATGCCTGTGCACATTCATTTGTATTTTATCAGGGGTAGGTTTTCAGATTTGATCCTCTGTGATGCCCCCCAACACCAGTGTCCTACCTCTGCTGTCTATCTGATGAAGAACAAAGACATCTTTGATGTTTTCTAGCTCAAACTCCCTGAATATGCCATGTAAGTGCATTCTGTGAAGTTATTCCCAGTACCAGCAGCTCTCTGTGTAAATGTGTTTATGTCTTTGAACACTCATGAGTATTTTAAAGGATGTCATTTTTATGCAATAAAATTTACTAAATTATTTTTATTTTTTTTTTGCCTGATAATTGACTAATTGATTAAACGACTTTTCAAAACTAGGGCTGTCAATTTAATGGAATTAATTACATGATGTGCTGATTAATGAATCGCATTTAATCGCATACCAATATTTACTGAGAAAAGCTCTCAAATAAAGGTGATTTAAAATAATACAAAAATAATAAATATAATGTGTAAAAGTATACATATATTGTTTGTGATTGTTACTGATTTCCATATCATTGGACATATTCCAATTATTGGCCAACTTCCCTCTGTTCTGTTTTTGATTGTTGGTTTATATACTCGTGCATCAGACAGACGTCTCACTTTGGTTGTACTAGTTTTTAGTGCCTCTAGTGATACGCACTGTGTTTTTAGGAAGCTGTGTCAAAATAAACATAGTTTCTTGTGCATGGTCGAGATGTCATTGCGCAAAAGAGCGTGTGTGGAAGGCTGAGCCCTAACCCTTCTAATAGGGGAGCCTACAAGCTTAGCCTAAAATAGCATAACATGGCACTCCCATAGACATTCTATGGTGGTACACTGGCAAGGAGAAAATAAACTGAATAAACTGCTTTTGTGTGGAAACTGCACCGATCGATCGGCCACCGATTGAAATCGGCCGATATTCGTCTTAGATCTGTGATCGGCTGATGTGCCTAGGGCCCATCATTTTTGCAGCATGCAGGGAATCAGACATACACTGCTACTCTAATGAATGAGTGCTTGCTCAGCCCTTGAAGAATGACAGTAGATAAATCGATAAAATCGAAGATTATCGATAATAACGAATAACGAATTTCATTATCGATTAGTTGGATATATGCAGCCAGAATGGAGAAGCTCTGCTAGTGATATCACAGCCCTGTGAAAATGTGTAGCATGATGAAATTCATTTGAAAAATTACAGAGACATATTGAAGCAAAACAAAACATGACCCAAGATGTCCAGTGCACAAGAGCACTATATAAACACTTCAAAGAAGATCATAGTAAGCATACAGTTTAAAGTGGAGTGGTTGCTGCTTCAGGTGCATTGAAAGAGGCCTTGTGGTGTTTGATGTGCTTAAGAGTTGTTTTTCTCCTGTACATGACATAACTTTAACTGCTTTTTTCTTATAATGTATACAGGTTATGATTTCAAAATCAGGCGTGTATTTCCAGGTGTTTCACAAAACGTTTGTTTTTAACCACATGTGAGTCTCCATTAAACTTCACTGCACAAATTAGTCCATGTCATCCATGTCAATCAAACCGATCCCAATTGAGAAAGGGAGCACAATCATTTTGATTAAACTCGTGCAACGTCATACCATGCTTTCAGTTTCAATGTAATCAATCATACGGCTTTCGTGGATGTCATGATCATGTGTGCCGGTTTTTTAAGTGTTTTAGATTGTTTCTCATCATGTAACCGCATGTACTATAAGCACCAGGATGAGACTTTTCAGCACAAGAGTGAAGCTGTAGGCCTACTGTGTTTGCAGATGACTGTTCTATGTTAAACTGGATATAATACTGAATATAATTTCTATCAGGAAGACTCGCAGACTTGAGTGAAATTTAAGAGGACATTTATTTGATGAATATAAAACAGAAAAGTAATGTCTCTCTTTGGCGTAGGCCCCGTCTGGTGGTCTGAAGTTGTAGTACTCGGAACCGTCATATCCTGCCGGAGATAGGAGGCAGGGACGAGGGGCCTACCCCCGTGCAGGACGGGACTCAACAGGTGGTGGTGGGGTGGTGGAGGTTGCCGTGTTAGCACACTGAAACGGCAATGTGATAGATTGTTAGCAGACTTATAAAGCAATGGCTTACATGTGATTGGCTGGGAATTACCCAGCTAATGGTGCGATGATGTACAGCTGCTAGTCTTCCCGCTAGAACTACGTTGCGCTTACATGTATAATAATGCTGAGGGTCCTGATATTTGATTGTTCTGATAGTGCCAAATGTAATGTATGATTTCACCAGTAAATGTAAACTATGGCAAACATAATTTTATTTATTATAATGTTTTTTTTAAAGAATACTTTAGAAACATTTAATCAGTGACAATCTGGTTTTAAAACTTGCAATATTCATTAAAAATACTTAATTTATGTAATCAGTGACAGTGTCTACATATACATATGTAACATAGATACATATGTTAGATACATATGTATCTAACATAATTATGTGTTTTTCAGCTAGGCAGAATTATTAATATTAGATTTTTTTGTCCCACCCCATCCCTCATGGATAATTTTAGTCTTTAATAAACAGTACTTTTTAAGTTTTATAAGTAAATTAACTGTTTTGCATATGTCCTGAATGTAATAATAATAAATATAAAACATAACTATTCAGACTTTGTTTAAAGTTTTGTGAGAGTATAGAATTGTTCAGTACAGTAAACCAAACCAAATCCTTACGCCCTTTATCATTTCTGTTTCTTTAAGAACATTTGAATAAAATACAGGAAATTTCTTTATTTATCAGATTGAAGAAATAATCGAAGATTAATCTAATGTGCAGTTTACTACGATACTTTTATATTTTATAAGAGAAGTCACGGACGATTTTGCAAAAGGTAGGTGTCAGTTTACGGCTTTCCCCATTCATTTGTATGGTATATGCAAATGGTGACTTACTGTCGTAATATGCTAGTTGACCGTTACGCTGTCTTCTATGATAGAACTGCGGAGGTTGTTATCTCTGTAATTAAAGTATCTCTGGCTGAGCTGCCTGCTCGCTGGTTTAACAAGAAGTGTTGCCTGTACAGCTGGAGTGCTGACTGTCCCCTACTGCTTCAAGGTGTAGTTGTTCCGATGGTGGGCACATTCCTTATTACGGAATTTAACTATTGGTTGGGGCATGATTAATTGGGTTAATTTTTTTCCTCTTGTTATCCCTTCTTCAAACCCTTTCTTTTACCTTGTCTACTAATGGCACTTTTCCACTGCACGTTATGGTTCGACTCGACTCAACTCTACTCGCTTTACTTTTCTGAGCTTGTTTTTCCACTGCTGTTTAGTCCCGCCTCAACGTGGGTGGGATTATAGTCTGATCATCATAGTTGCGCATCATATTAAATGCGACACAAAACAATAAACAATAACATGACCACTAGCTGTTAGCTACTAGCTGATTGTGCTGGATAAAGCAGTTGTTGCATGTTGCATGGTTGTTTTATTAACAAGCTTTCCAGTAGCTGGTCAACTAAATAAAGTGTAGTTTTCAAGCAGAGTTTCAGCACTTCCTGAAATGATTTTTGTTTCTTTTGTCGCTAACGAGAGGAACGTCTGCACCTTGTTTATTGACCATGGTGTGGTTTTGCGCACAGCCATTTTTTTTATAATTCGAAAGTCGCGTGAAAAAATTATACTGCTATCACTGTAGCTAACTTTAAAACTAGCGTGTTGATGTCCCGTGTTGATGTCCCGTGTTGAAAATCCAGTGACGCTGATAGTGAAGATTCTCTCTGACCAATCAGTGATCTGCAGGGTTTTGACATCACATTTTCGACCAGGTACTATCCAAAGTGGAAAACCCCCAAAAAGCATGCAGAGTCGAGTCGTACCGTGCAGTGGAAAAGCCCCATCAGCTAGAAACATACTTTAAGCAAGTGCGGAAAGCAGACATGAATTGCAATGCAATACGCAACTGAACTTTCTGTGTGGCGGTAACAAATTTCGGTACTCAAGTTATATTCATAGTTACCTTCACATGTTTATGCCTTTAAACTAAATGTGTTTTTATTCAGGTCACTAGCTATAAACATATCGGCTTTAAATAACATGCTCAACAAGATTCTCTCCAAACTGTTGCATAAACATGACAGTAATTGACCTGATAGAAATCTGTCCGTAAGCACCCCCTGTTACAATGCTCAAAATGCATCTCATACTTATGGTGCATTATGAATTGTGATCATTTCCGAAAGCAGCAATGCACAAATGCAAGCTTGCATAGCAAAAGTCTGTGTTATGTATTTTTTGTTCCTCCAAAATCTTTGTTGGCGGAATGTATTGAAACGAATCGGTTACCTAACGTAACCTCGGTTCTCTCTAGATGTGGGAACGAGTATTGCGTAAGCTAGATTACGCTACGGGAAAGATGAATCTTTTCTGAGATATTGAAGCCAAAAAAAAATCCTTAATTTTGTATCCATTGTCAACGCAGTGCAGCAGCTGCATACCTTGAGCGGGCTAGCTAGCGAGCTCATTGGTTGCTCTGCGGCAACTGCTGCAGCCTATAGACGAACTTGAGTGAACTCGTGTCCAATGACAGGCGCCCGCGCCATCACTGTATCAAAGCCCGCCAGAATGGGCGTGGCTAGAGTGCATATAAGCGTAAGTTCGTAGGCTGGAACCCTGGTTTTCATTGAATGAAGCGAAAATCGCCGGTGGCGCGAAGCACGGCCGGCTACGCAATACTGTTCCTCATCTAGAGAGAACCGAGGTTACGTTAGGTAACCGATTCGTTCTCTTACGAGAGGTTCTCTCGTATTGCTTAAGCTAGCTTACGCTCACGGGAACCCATTGTCAACGCCGTCGCGCCAAGCATCCACTGCATGAGCCCCGGGGTGGGGGGACCCGGGGAGCCCTTGTGAGTGGGGAATAATATTTGGCCGGCAAGAGTGCGGGCCAGTGTGTGTAATACATAAGCACATAGTGGGAAGGGAAAGACAGAGCGCGGTGCCGGTCTGTGTGGAATGTGTCCGTCAGTGCAGCTCACCAGGGGAGCTGTAGCGTATTAAACCGCTAGTAGTTTTGCCTGCAGGGCGGGCACTTCCAGATTGTAAAATCTGACAAAGGTGGAGGGGGAAGCCCAGCCCGCTGCCACACATATGTCGTGAATGGAAATCCCGCTGGACCATGCCCACGAGGAGGCCATGCCTCTAGTGGAGTGAGCCCTAATGCCTAACGGGCATGGTAGGTCTTTTGATGCGTACGCGGCAACAATAGCGTCCACTATCCATCTAGACAGTGTCTGTTTCGAGGCGGCGAAACCTTCGGTGCGCCCTCCGAACGAAACGAAAAGCTGCTCAGAGCGTCTGAAATAGGCGGAGCGCGCAGTATACAATCTCAGTGCTCTGACTGGGCAAAGGAGATTGGCGTCGCGTTCCCTATCGGATGCTGGCAGCGCCGATAGGGAAATGATTTGTGCTCTGAAAGGAGTACCGATCACCTTGGGGACATAGCCGTGTCTAGGCTTTAAAATGACCTTGGAGTCACTTGGTCCAAACTCAAGACACGCAGCGCTGACAGACAGCGCGTGAAGGTCTCCCACACGTTTAACTGATGACAGGGCAGTTAGAAAAACGGTTTTGAGTGAAAGGTATTTCAAATCCACGGATTGAAGCGGTTCGAAAGGGGGGGCTTTCATAGCTTCGAGAACTACGGAAAGATCCCAGATAGGAACCGATGGGGGCGCGGGGGGTTCATCCTTCTAGCTCCCCTGAGGAAGCCGGATGACCAGCTCGTTTTTTCCCAGTGACTGGCCATGCAGGGGTTCAGCGAACGCCGCGACGGCCGCCACGTACACTTTGAGCGTGGATGGGGATCTGCCCTTATCCAGCAGCTCTTGTAAAAACACGAGCAGCGACGACACCCCACATGTCCGTGGGTCCAGGTCTCTGTTGGTGCACCATTTTGAAAACACAGACCATTTGGACGCATAGAGTCTTCTCGTGGAAGGGGCTCTAGTGTGTATGATAGTGTTTATTACTCCTTCTGGCAAAGCGACGGGTAGTCGTTGATCACCCACGTGCAGCCCAGCTCTGGGTGGGGATGCCAGATCGTGCCGCGAGCTTGAGAGAGGAGATATGCTCTCACTGGAATGGGCCACGGGGCTGTCAGTGACAGCTGCGTAAGCTCCGGGAACCATGTCTGATTCTCCCAGCATGGGGCTATGAGGAGCACTGAGTGACGCGTTTCCCTGATCCTCTGCATTACCTGTGGCAATAGCGAGACGGGAGGGAAGGCATAAAGCGGGCGGTTGGGCCAGTCCTGGGCCAGCCGTCCTCGCTCGAGAAAAATACTGGGCAGTGAGAGTTCTCTTCTGATGCAAAGAGGTCTATCTCTGCTCTGCCGAATATGCTCCATAACTTCTGGACTGTTTGAGCGTGCAGGGACCATTCCCCTGGGGAAATATTGTCTCTGGACAGTCTGTCTGGGCCGTCGTTCAGGTGGCCTGGCACGTGCATCACCCCCAGCGAGCGCAGGTGGCACTGGGACCAACTCAGTATGCGTTTTGTCAGATGGAAGAGGTTCCTGGATCTGACACCGCCCTGATGGTTTAGATAGGATACCACAGATCTGTTGTCCGAATGGACCAGTACGTGGTGACCCTGAATGACCGGGAGGAAGCACACGAGTGCGTACTCGACCGCTATCATTTCCAGACAATTTATGTGAAGGAGCTTTTCCTGAACTGACCATAGGCCAAAAACCGGAGAGCCCTCGCGAGACCGCGCCCAACCCGTGTTGGACGCCGTCTGTCGAGATGACTTTTCGGCGAGATACAGCTCCCATCGTCACTCCCCGCTGATACCATTCGGCCACTGCCCAGGGCTGCAGAGCTGAGATACAGGTCTGAGTCACTCTGATCGGCTGGCGGCCCGTGGCCCAAGCCCCGCGAGATGCGCGGGTGTTTAGCCAATGCTGAAGCGGGCGCATGCACAGTAAACCCAGCTGAAGTACTGCTGCGGCTGAGGCCATTCTCTGAAATTTTTTCAGAGGCGTGAGGCTGTTCATCTGAAAGGACGCGGCTAGTTGCTGAACACGGCGCGCGCGCTGTGTAGATAAGCGAGCCGTCATCGCCATGGAGTCTAGTTCTATTCCAAGGAAGGAAATTGCCTGACTGGGCTGTAGTGAGCTCTTGGTCCAATTGACTGCAAGACCCAAACTGTTCAGATGACTGAGGAGAACTGTCCTGTGAGACAGAAGCTCCGTATGTGACTGTGCCAAAATCAGCCAATCGTCCAAATAGTTCAGAATTCGCAAGCCCTGCCTCCACAGGGGTGCGAGCGCTGCATCCATGCACTTCGTGAAAGTACGGGGTGCTAAAGACAGGCCGAACGGAAGGACGTGTATTGATAAACCTGGCCGTCGGCTGAATCTCAAGAATGGCCTGTGACGGGGATTTATCTGAATCTGAAAGTAGGCATCTTTCAGATCGAGAGAAATAAACCAGTCCCCCTGGCACACATGCGCGAGGAGTTTCCTGATTGTAAGCATTTTGAACGGTCT
The DNA here is from genome assembly GCF_025860055.1 of Xyrauchen texanus. Classification (NCBI taxonomy): domain Eukaryota; kingdom Metazoa; phylum Chordata; class Actinopteri; order Cypriniformes; family Catostomidae; genus Xyrauchen; species Xyrauchen texanus. Next base: position 24,443,908 of record NC_068306.1, on the reverse strand, counting down.
TTTTGCGAGCACCTTGTTCAAAACCCTGAGATCTAATATTGGTCTGAGGCCGCCGTCTTTCTTGGGGACAAGAATTTGGGGGCGCATTTACTGTGCTTATGCATGACTGCTCGCAGACAGCAGGGACAGGCTGTTCTGTGAGTGACTTCCCGATTGAGGTGAATGGGGAAAGAGTCACATCTGCGAAGTGATGCGCGAGCATAGTCACGGGCATGGGACTTACATACAGAGAGGTGTTTGCTGGCCGTGTGACAGAGCAGGCAGAGAAGGGCGCCATGACGGATTCGGTGGAGCGTTTATTGACTCTAACACTCGAGCTGGCTGTGCCCGCTTTATGTGAGTGGGCTCTGATAGGGACACAGGAAGTGTAATGCTTGTGTGTAGGGGTGAACACTGAATTGTGGGCACATTTTCTACACATAAGGCATGTTTGCTTTTACAAGATTTCTTTGGGTCGCCGTGAAAGCGGCATTTGAGTGCAGGCAAGCGGGCAGTATCACCGGCTTGTTGGCTGCTGAATCCACCACTGCAGTAGCCTGAGAGAAGGGGACTGACAGGGGCTAAGCTTTGATGGTGGTCCGGCCGGCGGGACTGAGCCGTCGTTTCCTCAACAAAGCTAGGAGGACTTCGGTTGCTCAGGTTTCAGCGCAATCTTAGGCCGAGGCCCGCGGGGGGGCGGTGGTCTGCAGCGGCTGTCTGAGCGCGTTCTAGGGCGGCCGCCCTGTCGACGCTGAGAAGTCTGGCTTTGCTGAGCTGGGCGCTGTGAAGAGGCTCGTGCAGGAGGCTGGTCACGTGGGCGGCCTGCAGAGGAGCTAGCGCGACGAGGCAGGAAGAGATTCATGGCTTGGGTGGCTTTCTGGACTTCCGAAATACGGTCAACAATGCCACTCACCGCGGAACCGAAGAGACCGGACGGAGAGAGCGGCGTGTTGAGGAACGTGGAGCGTTCAGCTTCTCCCATGTCGGCTAGCGTTAGCCATAGGTGTCTCTCGGTCACAGTCAGCGCGGCCATGCACTTCCCTAGGGCTTGAGCTGCAGCTTTGGTGGCGCGAAGGGCGAGATCCGTCGCGCTCCTTAGATCTGAACAGCCTCTGGGTGCCTGCCTTTCTCATCCCACTCTCGAAGAAGGTCCGCTTGGAGGATCTGTAAAACGGCCATGGAATGCAGAGCAGATGCGGCTTGGCTGGCGGCGGCATAGGCGCGGCCAACACAGGCGGAAGTAGTTCTGCAGGCCTTAGACGGGAGCACTGGCTTAGACCGCCATCTCGCGGAGGGCGGGCAAAGGTGTGCTGCTACCGAATCCTCGACTGGGGGGATGGAAGAGTAGCCCCTCTCGGTGGCGCCGTCCACGATTTAGAGAGCTCGGCGTGGAGTTCCGGCAGGAAGGGAGCGGCCCGGGCCGTGGGCGCCGTGCGGCGACGGCTCTGAAGAAAGCAGCTGTCGAGTCTGTTGGGAGCCTGCTCAGAGGGCGGTGACCACTCGAGCCTGAGGCGGTCGACGGCCTGTGTGAGGAGGCGCGTTAGTTCTTCCTCGACTCTGGCGCGGGTCCTGCTGGATTCCTGGGCCGAGGAGGAGGCTTGGGAGCCTGACCACTCCTCGCTGTCCGAAGCCATGATGGAACAGCAGCCCTTATCCTCCGCCTCGTCATCCGAGATGGCAACAGTGCGGCCGCGGCGGCAACTGTGCATCCCGGGGGGGCAGGGAGGGTGAAAGCGAGGCTCGAGGGAGAGGCTCCGGCGAGGTAGTCACTTCTAACACCGGTTCCGGCAGCCTTTGGGAGCGGCGCTTCTTTCAGCGCGGCGAAAGGCGGCGCGGCGGCTTCGGTTTTGAGTGCTTCGAGTCGAGCCCGCAGGGTCGACATCGAAGCTCCTCGCAGAGGTCGCATCCGCCAGTCAGCGGCGAGCTCTGCATGTTCCAGTCCCAGGCAGAGAGCGCAGATGAGGTGGCGGTCTCCGCGCTGAGAGGGGCGGCATGAGGCGCAGGTGGTGCGAGGCATCTTTAAAAAGACACTCGTTGCTCTTTTGTGAAGTTACGCTGAGGAACTAGCTTGCTCTAAAAGGATACGTCGCCGGATGGCGTAGCTCGCAGGATGGCTGAAGGTGGCGAAGACGGCCGGCTTCTTCGGCGCTGTCCAAGCTTGCTAGATGCCCCTCGAACGGCGACGCGGCTTCTGCAGTTCAGAGATGCGAAGAGCTTCGCTGAATAGATGAAAATCAGGGTTCCAGCCTACTGAACTTACGCTTATATGCACTGTAGCCACGCCCATTCTGGCGGGCTTTGATACAGTGACGGCGCGGGTGCCTGTCATTGGACGCGAGTTCACTCAAGTTCGTCTATAGGCTGCAGCAGTTGCCGCAGAGCAACCAATGAGCTCGCTTGCTAGCCCGCTCAAGGTATGCAGCTGCTGCATTGCGTTGACAATGGATTCAAAATTAAGGATAATTTTTTGGCTTCAATATCTCAGAAAAGATTAATCTTTCCCGTAGCGTAAGCTAGCTTACGCAATACGAGAGAACCTCTCGTAAGAGAACATTAGGTTTGTGTGGTGTCGTCATTGTCAGGTCACTGTGTCTGGCAGTGGCTCTGTGGGTTTGTTTCCTCAGTAAGGCCCAGAAGCAAAGGAGCGGAGGAGTGCAGAACGATGATGGTGCTGCAGGAGATGAGTCTGAAGATGAGCTGCAGAGTTTCAAAGGCCAACTTAAAGGAAAACAAGCTCCGCTCTCGCAGTATGACGAAGAAGAAGATGATGATGATGATGAAGAAGAGGAGACAGAAAAACCTGCAGCTCTGCTCTGTGGCTTTAATGAAGAGGAGGAGGATGAAGATCAGAAGGACATGGACCTATTTAAGGTTAAGCATAAATATGTGTTCAATATCTGTGAAAGCAGCCAGAATTAGGTGGTAATAATACACATCTTAGTCTCTTTTTACAATACAGAAGCATATACTGTAAATACTTCACACTTTAATAAAAAAAAGGCTTCTGAAAAAAGTTCCTTTCATCACATGCATCTGTTGTAGCATAACTCAGGAGTTTAGCGGAGAATACAAATTAAGGTTCTGCCAAGTTTGAATAATGGAGCATGGTTGGAATATTTTACAGCTTATTTTAAAGGCAGGATAAAGCTGGATATTCCAGTAAGTCTCCTGCAGATAGAGATCTTTAAAAGTTCTTTGTTAGTGTGGGAAGAACATGTTTTAAAGCTAAAGTAAAAAAATCTACACTGCTTTTTTTGTAGTCATCCTTGATACTACTACTGATGTAACTGCTATTATAACTAGAGTTGTGCAAAACTACATATTTTTTAAATACAGCTCTGGAAAAAATTAAGATACCACTGCAAAATTATAAATTTCTCTGGAATTACTATTTATTGGTATGGGTTTGAGTAAAATGAACATTTTTGATTTATTCTATAAAGTACTGACAACATTCAGTTGTCCCACCAAAATTCCAAATAAAAATATTGTAATTTCTTGTAATCAAAATAGCAATAAAGATGCAGTGTTTTCCGACCTCAAATAATGTAAAGAAACAAGTTCATATTTATTTTTAAACAACACAATACTAATGTTTTAACTTAGGAAGAGTTCAGAAATCAATATTTGTTGGAATAAACCTGATTTTAAATCACAGGTTTCATGTTTCTTGGCATGCTCTCTACCAGTCTTACACATTGCTGTTGGGTGACTTTATGCCACTCCTGGTGCAAAAATTGAATTCAGATTTGGGTGGGGGGGTGGGTTAAACAGTTAGTGTGAAGTCTAAGTTGAAAAAAAGAAGGAAAAAAAACTTAAAGGAATGTTCCGTGTCCAATTACAAGTTTAGCTCAAACAGCTTTTGAGGCATAATGTTGAAGAACAAAAAAATCGATTGAGACATTTAGAATCAGAATCAGAATCAGAAAAAGCTTTATTGCTAAGTATGGTTTTTACGCATACAAGGAATATGTTTTGGTTTTGTAGTCGAGTGTCACACATTCTCTAAATATAAAAAACAAGTATTAAAAAATAAGCAATATAAATATGTCCACACAGTATATATTAAAAGTAAGAATACAAATAAAAGAGCAGCAGAGTAAGTACAGTGGCATGTAGAGCCAGAGGTGGAGTGTGGAGAGTGTCAGGGTGGGTACCGGGCCTTGTTGATAAGGCAAGTGGCGGATGGGAAGAAACTGTTCTTGTGGCATGAGGTTTTTGTCCTGATGGACCTCAGCCTTCTGCCAGAGGGGAGCGTCTCAAAGAGATTGTGGCCGGGTGGGAGAGATCAGCCACAATCTTTCCAGCACGCTTCAGGGTCCTGGAGGCGTACAGGTCCTGGAGTGGTGGCAGATTGTAGCCAATCACCTTCTCTGCAGACCGGATGACACGCTGCAGTCTGCCCTTGTCCTTGGCAGTAGTAGCAGCGTAGATAGTGATGGAGGATGTGAGGATGGACTCGATGATGGCTGTGTAGAAGTGCACCATCATTGTCTTTGGCAGGTTGAATTTCTTCAGCTATAGTCCATCCTATTCTAAAAAAAAAAAAGAGTCAAATATCCGGGTTCCAGTAAGGCACTCACAATGAAAGTGAATGGGGTCAATCCGTGATCTAAAAGTATTGCCACAAGACGTAAACAATATATCTGTTAACAATATTTTAGTGTGATAAAATCACTTGTAACTTTACACAGAAAAGGTTTGTATCTCATTTTCTAAAATCTAAAGCGGCATAAACCATAAAATTAATTATTTTAACAACTTTAGAGTGCAAATAACACAAATGTTTTAACAGATGGAATTGCTTTCACATTTCTTCCTTTAAATCCTCAAAATTGGCCCCCATTCACTTCCATTGTAAGTGCATCACTGTAACCTTGATTTTTGCCTCTTTGTTTTTTTAAAGGAGAAATTAGTTGATTTTTTTTGGTGGTAATCAAAATTATGCCACCAATGCTGTTAATCTTAACTTCCATTGAACCCAGAATATTCCTTTAAGCCTAAAAGAAGAAAATATCCAGGTGACCTCAGTCTACTAGTTGTTTTTTGATCAACTTGTCCACAATACTGCCCCATCCCTAAAGATAGCCCAGTAAATGAAGATTCAGGAGTGCATTCTTTGTTTAAAGCATGTTTTTTTCAGTATGCCGCTATGTAAGACTCCATTCAAGATGCCTCTGAGGCAGAGTTGGCACTCCACCTGTGCAGACCTAGTGCTTTGTGAGAGACGCAGACCTGTGAGTCATGTGAAAAGTTACTGGATTATTCGTAAGGCTGAAATCAAATATCACAGTCAGCTGTTCAGACTAGGGCTGTCACAATCATTAAATTGGCAATTAATTGTCATAGAAATAACTGCCGATTTAATTGTGGAATAGGGCTTAAGCATAGATTTAAAGTGGGTGATTTTTTTATTAGTATGGCTGGCAACAGTATAAGGTAACTGAGTTAATTATATTATAAAAATATACTGGAAGTTTCACAACTCAGATCTTCGTTCTCACTGCAAAAAAAGCATTTGTTGAAACTGAGCTGCCAAAACGACTTGTTCTCTACTTCTTCCACATTGTGATGTCACACTGTGGTATACATTTGCATCTGACCACCTCCACAACAACACATCAATGCCTACTTCACCTTATCACTTAAGAAGCCCTGCCCAGTAGCGGTGAGCAGTGAGATGGCAATGAGAGAGCAGGTCAGTTAAGAGAGCCAATCATAACTGTGGGTGTTGTCTGTGAAGTCTTAAAGGAGAAGCAGCACCAAAACCAATAATTTCTTACAGAGGGTCAGAATGAAGGTGGAAATTTATCATGTATTACAATGATATGACTATATTACTTATAAGTGAACCACAAGGAACATATTAAAATAAAAAATGAACCCTTTAACTGAAGTAAAAATATAAACAAACTGGAAAATTTGAAACTTTTTTCATGACTAAATATGACTAATATAAAATTAAACAATTACCACAAAGTAATTTATATTTTTTGTATACATTGTATATTATAAAATGCGAAACCTTTAAAACGAACCTTCATTAAACATGATAATGTCACTAGATAATGATAACTGCCATGGAATTTTAACCCCTTAAACATCTTTCAGTTATATCAGTAAACTCGTTAACTTTGGCAGCCCTAAAATACTGAATAAACATACTGTAACAAATTAACCTTAACCAAAATGAACAATTATAAAGTGAAAACTAATCTAAACAAAACAAAAAAAGGACAAAAAAAATCAGTAATAACTCTGATGCTTCTTTTATAAAATAATTCAAAGAAAATATTTGATTAATTTTTTTTCAGCTCAAACTATTCAAATCAATGTAATATTGAAGGAGCTGAGAACAGTCGGCAATCTAAAAGATACTTTGGCCCTGTGGCTGGTGCTCTCACAGAATCAGGCAGATGAAAATAGCTGAGATGCCTGTGCAGGCAATGTAGTTGAAGCTCCAGGCATCAGTGCTAGAGATTGGCCCTTCTAAGTTATTACTGTAGTTCTGGATATTGGACAAGCATTTAAAGGATTTCTCTCCGGCAACATCACACCATTTGCTCTGTTCCAGTGGAGAGTGTTTTCTCATTAACTGTCGAGTATTGAGAAGAACGTCCCTCATTTAATGTCTGATGCATTGCTTGCTTATTTAATCGATCACTGGGAGTGTTCTGCTCAGTGGAAAAGCACAGAAACAATTGGCTCTATTTCTGTAACAGGACAGAGCAGATTAGTACCATGTTTTGGTGGTTTGTTTCTACACTCCCATTTAAGCATCTCAGCAGAACAATAGAATATTGCATAATATTTAGAATATTATGTTATTTTTGGCTGTTTGCCACTTATGTCATTATTCCCCAACTTTGTTCCTTGAAGCCACTCAACACTACTTATTTGTATATGTGCCTAATCTATCTAACACATATCTAGGAACAGAGTTGGGAAGTGTTGATTAAATGATGGGGAAACAGGAATTGGGAAATGTTGCAAACTTGATTTGAACTCGTGTTTCCCCCTTGAACACCATGCTCAATGTGTCCGCAAACCACAAAGCCATAGCTCCAATGCCATTTTAAGTTGAAAGAGATCTTGTGTCTCTCTCTTCTCAGCCAAACCAGAAAGTAACAAAAAACTCCTTTGCAGGTATCACCAGTGCCAGTCTCTCCTGACAATTTAGGTGCTGTCGAGCTTTTCTGACAAAAAGAAAGACTGGTGCCGCTTTCACAAAGACCTGACCTCCCCAAAAAATATATCTTTTTTTTTTTCACATAGCAGAGGACATAGTCTTGTGTTGCATTAAGTTCCTGTGAAAAACTAAAGTATCCTAATCCATTTTGATCATGTATTTTATGGTGTCATTGACTTTGAGAGGCAGCTACTCCATAATTCAACAGCTGTAAGCTTACGCTCATTAATCAGACTCACTGGTGCCTTTGCCTTTCTTATTCTTTCACTGTTGGAGTCTTTAATACACTTCAGCAGAACATTGTTTCCAGTGGAGCCCTGAGAGCTACAGAGATTAACATCATGCATAGAGTTTTCTCTTTTGCTTTAAAACCATGTATGGGTTTTCTGTGTATGAGACAACGGTTCATTTTTTATTTATATTTTTTTATTATAATTTTAGTTTTTTGACGCAAATGTCTTATTTAATGTAGTCAATATTTAATAATTTCATATTCATACTTTTTTCAGTTTTACTCTGAATAATATGTAAATTTTAGTCAACAACAATAGAATTTTAGTTGACATGGATGTGTAAAATGACAAAAACATGTATAAAATTCAACAGACTTACTAATAGGACTGACAACGTCGACAATTGTTACGAAGGCAGGAGAAGGCAGACGAGGGGTGAGGATCTAAATGCGGTTTATTGGTGAAATAACTAGACAAACAACACTGGAACAAATAAAATGTCCACAATGGGAAAATAAAACAAAAACACAAAAGACATCCAAGGGGTACACAGGCTGGGGAAACATCCACAGAGGGCAAAGGTAACGTTAACAAACATCTACATTCAAACATCCACATTCAACGATCGACAAGGAATGGAGGAACAGCAGGGTTTAAATACACAGGGGTAATGAGGACTAAACGATAAACAGGTGAGAACAATGACTGAGTGCTGGCAGTGATGAGGGCCGGGAATTATGGGAATTGTAGTTTATGACAGGTGACGAGTGAAACACGGGGCAGACAACAGGGGATCGTGACATAACCCCCCTCAAAGGAGCAGCTTCCAGATGCTCCTGGAAAAAAAAACAAGAGAAAACCCACAAAAACAAAAAAGTCCAAGGAGTGGGTGGGGGGGGGGTTCAGGCAGACCAAGGAGGGCACAAGGGGCAAAACAGACAGTCCAAGGGGGCACAATGGGCAAACAGACAGACCAAGGGGGGCACAAACGGAAAGCAGGCAGTCCAAGGGGGCCACAAGATGGGGACTGGGTCAGGAGGTCTGGGAGGTGGCCACAGGACAGGGACTGGGTCAGGAGGCCTGGGAGGTGGCCACAGGACAGGGACTGGGTCAGGAGGCCTGGGAGGTGACCACAGGACAGGGACATGTTCAGGAGGCCTGAGTGTCGGCCACAGGGCAAGGATAGGTTCAGGAAGCCTGGTAGCCAGCCAAAGGGTAGGGTCTGGAGGCTTGGGAGTTGGCCACAGGACAAGTTCAGGAGGCCTGGGAGTCGGCCACAGGACAGGTTCAGGAGATCTGGGAGTCGGCCACAGGGCCACAGCCATGGAGAACTCGGAGGGCGGAGCCATGGTAGGCGGAGCCATGGAAGTTTCCGGTGGTGGAGCCATGGAGGGCAGAGCCGTGGAAGACTCAGGTGGCAGAGCCATGGAAGGCTCAGAAGGCATAGCCGTAGTAGGTTCCGGAGACAGGGCCGTGGAAGGCTCAGGAGATGAAGATGTGGGAGGCAAAGCCAGGGAGGACTTCGAGGGTGGAGCCGTGGTAGGCGGAGCAATGGAGAACTCCGGGGGCGGAGCCGTGGAAGGCTCTGGAGACAGAGCTGTGGAAGGCGGAGCCGTGGAATGTTCTGGAGCCGTGGAAGGCTCAAGAGGCGGATCCGTAGAAGTCTCTGGAGACAGAGCTGTGGAAGGCAGAGCCCTTGAAGGCTCGGGAGTGATCTCAGTGGTCGCGAGTACTAGCGGAGACTGGGTAGAAGGTGCCCTCTTCCTTCTCTTTCTACTTCGGCCAGCAGGGGGCATGGTCATGGGGACTGTCGAGGCTACGGGCACTGGCTCTGGGACGGTCGAGGCTATGGGCGCAGGTTCTGGGATGGCCGAGGCTACGGGTGCTGGCTCTGGGACGGCCGAGGCTTCGGGCGCTGGCTTACTGACGGAAATCAGGTTTGCCAGTACTTCCTGGTGTTGCTCCGTCCACTCAATCAACTGACTGAAAAGGTAAGTTCTTTTTTTCCTCTATCTCTTGTTTGTACTTCTCCATTGTTATTACAGTTTTTCAGTATTACAGCAAGTCATACAGAGGGCAAGCAATCCTCGAGAAGTCTTTAATGTAAGTGCGGTAGTAACAAAATAAGCCTAAGATCTTTCTCAACTCTCCGACTGTGGTGGGTCTCTTGTTCTTCAGTGCTGTCAGAGCAACAGTGTCTGCAAGATCCATCCGGCTACCTTCTTTATAAACGATACTCCCCAAGTAGCGGACCTCATCTTTGAACATCTCTCATTTCTTTGGCTTCAATTTCACTCCATGCGACCGCAACCGCTGTAAGACATTCCTTAGCGCCTCAACATGCTCATCAAAGGATTTTGTGAAGACTAAGATATCATCCAGGTAAGGTACACAAATGTCATCTCGTAATCCTTCCAAGCATCCTTCCATGAATTGCTGAAATGCAGCAGGTGTGTTCATCAGCCCGAAGGGGATACGGACCCATTCATATAAACCCCATGGTGTACTAAAGGCTGTCAACGGTCTGCTTTCTGATGTCATAAAACCTAGATCCCTCATTTCCACGTCTCCAGGTACTCGCTTTTGTTCGTAGGTGGGCTATCTGCATTAAGCCCAAAGAGCACATCAATGGGAAGTCTTTGGGAATGACCAAACAAGAGGTGAAATGGGGAGAAACCAGTCACTTCACATTTTGTGCAATTATAGGTCACTATTACTTTCATAGATCAACTTGTTCAATGAGTCTTTCCAATTTGATTTCTGTTTGTCAGTTAGAGTTTTCAACATTTGTAACAAAGTCTGATTAAATCTCTCAACTTGCCCGTTTCCTTGGGGGTGGTAGGGAGTAGTTCTCGATCCAGTGATCCAGGATCCATCCGGCTACCTTCTTTAAGACATTCCTTAGCGCCTCAACATGTTCATCAAAGGATTTTGTGAAGACTAAGATATAATCCAGGTAAGGTACACAAATTTCCTCTCAATCCATCCAGAATGTCCTGTATTCTTTGAATCGGTTGGCGGTCAGGTACTGTTTTCTGATTGAGGTCTCTGTAATCAATACACAATCTCAGACTGCCATCTTTTTTCCTAATACACACAATTGGTGATGAATAAGGCGAATGAGATTTTTCAATCCACCCCTGGGCGATCAAATCATGGAGGTAGTCTTTCATTTCTTGGTACAGTGGTTTTGGAACGGATGTATACATGCGTACAACAGGTGTCTGATCCGTTAATCTGATGCTTAATTGTAGGTCTTTGACGCACCCAATGTCCTCATCTGATTTTGAAAAGGAATAGCATTCCTCTCGCACCATTTGTCTGACTTTCTGTTGCTGTTCCAGAGACAAATGACTTACGTCCAGAGGTGGGTCCCACATTCCTCCACTGTTAGCCTCACCCTCACTTGCTGATTTTACACTTTTGTTAACACAGGCTGTGGTTACACAAGGCGACACTGCCGCTGGTAACACTGACTTTACTGTTTGTATTCTCCCAAGTTCAGTTTTTCCCACCAGCATGATGTCGTGGTCGGTCACATTCTGGACATTGATCTGTATCACAGGTCGGCTCCCTTTTCTCAGGGTCAATACTGTTCCAAGGGGCTCCAGACCATCAGGGTACTGGGGGTTGACAGATGGTTCAAACAACATGACACTATCCTGCTTCACATAAGGCACTTTTACTTGGCACTTGATTTGCATGATAGCATGTTTTGGAACATTCACATGGTCTTTTGTCATCCTAACTAAATACTCACTTGAAATTTCAGCCATCACAAGGTTAATGAATGTTTGGACTTTACTTCTTCTCAACCTCAGAAAGGCACATCTAACAGTCTTAATTAAAAGTCCTTTGCTCACATCACACTGCCCTCTCGCTTCACTTTGTTTCATTACCTGCTCAATCACGTTGTAACCAATGATTGGCTTGGACAACTGCTGGCCTTTGAGAATGAGTACAGGAATGACTAATTCTTTCAGTTGGTTTGTAGGAGGAGGTATGCTGAAACCGTTGGCTGCGACAAGATTCAAGCTGTCTGTGGTCTCTGTCGCTTCTGAAACATCTCTCACCTTTAATCCAGGTATGTACTGATCCTTCCAATGTCGATCTACAATGCACACTTGGGATCCTGTGTCCCACAATGCCTCTGTTTTGTGTCTATTCAGGTAACAAGTCACTAAGCATTGTTTACCAACCAGGGAAGTCACAGGCGAATGCTTGTTGACTTGACACTCTGAAATGAAACCACACTCATAGGGGATGATCTCTGGCTGTAATCCAACACTTTCAACATGCTGCTTTGGATATGAAGGGGACAATTTCACTTGCTGGGTCACTCCCTGTCCCGCAGTGGTAACCCGTTCCCGTTTAACTGAACTTTACTCTGTGTTCGGGTACCTCTCTCTTTGCCAGGAAGTGTTCATTGCTGCCGCAGCGGTAACAATGGGTGCACAGTTCCGTCGATCTGGCTTGCTGGCAATGAAAGCACTGTCTTGCCCTGAAGGGGCGGGATTGTCGGGAGGGCTGGAAATATTGTAACTGTGGCGCTGTGAGGTATGACTGTGACTGTGCATGAAACTGTTGCGGATAGAACCCTTGTGCTGCGTAATGAGATGACTGGGTTGGTTGAACATACTGCTCTGGCATGGAACTCACCCATGGTTGATGCGGTTGTGGTGTGAAATGAGGAACCTCAAATGGATACGACTGTTGCTCACTTCTGCTTTGACTCGGCCTCCAGACCTGGTTCTGCGGCACCGGATTCTCCTCTAAGATGGGCTGATGGACTGTTCTGGGAGTTCAGATATCATTGTTAACAGCGCAGCACTGTTGCGGCGAAGGTGAGGGTTGCTGCATTGATTCCTTGATCTGCATGACTTCTTCGCTTAAACTTTTCAACTCCGACATTAAATCAAATTTTGTCTGCTTTTGCTTACTTTTTGACAGAAGAGTTGGTTCAATTAACTGGGTAACATTCACAGTGGCATTACATTCAGTCTTTTGTTTACTCTATCTCTCAGCCTCGTGGGAGCATGCTACATTCAACTTTTCCAACAGTGTCTCATCTGTGACTGTGATGTCTGTCAGATATGGTTGGAGATCACTCTGGGTACGGTCATTATGTAAACCAGTTAGTATGGTGTGAAGGAACATATTCTGCACAAGTGCTGGGTCATATTTCAAACCTGACTCGTCTTCTTGTGACGCTAAAGAGAATTATCTGCCTCAAGTCAAGCACGCGTATAAGGAAACTTTGGGGTGTTTCTTTTGCACGTTGTGATTCTGCAGTAAGCTGCTTGTACAACTCAGTGGCATTTTTCTCTTGGTAATGAGAATGGAGAATTTGTCTCAACATCGGTAAGGATAAATCTGAGTAGCTGTGTAACTGAAGGCTTGGTGTAATGGCTCGAATAACTGAATCAATTATCTCTTGTTCTGGGTAACCCTTATTCAGTCCACTTTCGATTTGGCATGCCAAACTCGAAAGGATTAACCTGTCTCTTTGGCCAGGCTCTCCTATAAAACCTGAGATCTTAAACTCCCTGTGCCATACGGTCAGTATAATTTGTCCCTGTGGGGGCAGTAAAGGGTTACTGTATTGTCTGTTACTCTCATGCTTGTTGAAACAGTGGAATTTGTTTGCACAGTAGGAATTGAATCAATTGTCTGTTTAATTTCTCCTGTTTGCCTTTGAAATATATTTTCTCTTTCACTTATCTGTCTCTGGGCTGGGCTTGGTGTACTCACATTAGCATCAATTATCATCATTTCACTTAATTTCTCATTTATGCTCAATAGCTCAGCCATGCCTCCATCCTCCAGCTCCTCTAGCTCTCTTCGTAGCAGGTGGTTACTGAGAAGACTGACTGAGGACAGGCATGTGATGTTTACTACATCCTCTGCACTGATCTCAAGGAATTGACTCAGCTCAATTAACTTTTCTCTTGACAACGTACACAGTCTCTCACCAATTTCTTCCTGAATACTTTGCAAGACATCCATCTTTACTGCAGTGTTTTGCGGTGTTGTGTAAACTTTGACTTCTCTGACGTAACTCATCTGCCTCTGGTGATAGTTGTACCTCAAGAGCACACTCCGCTCATTCAGTTCTGCCTTGTCACTTTAGTCAACTGCTCCACATCTGGGAAATTAAAGGATGAATGTCGCTAGGCGGTTCCTGCCAATCAATATGGATGAACCACCTGACATCAATCCCAGCGGTGCCTCCAAAATTGTAGTACTCCTGAAAAGAAGTATATTATGATTAACGAAGAATGCTGATGTGATGGCTTCTCATCGCTGTCTTTACTTTGAATTCTCAATAACAGCATATGCATTTTACAATAGTTCAGCACATTATCAACACAGGTATCAAGTATTTGCATTTTAATGACTGGTTATAAACACAAATAACTTAAAATTTTTTCATATGCAGTATGTACAACTGACAGAGTGACACTCAAATCTCATATTCTTTACAAGCAGAATAAGATTTCCAGAATGTACACATAAGCACTGGAACAAGATATAACATTTTCATGTATATATGACATGAAATAAATGAATGTAGCTATGCAGTACGCAAACCACATCCTCAATGCGAACACTGCTGAGTTTATTGTCTGATGTATTACATTCAATTAAGACACGTATGAAATTCACTCAACCAAAATGTAATACATACCTCACAGTTAACAGAGATCACAGGGGGGTTAAATGACCAAATATGTAAGTCAATGATAATTTAGAACTCTAAAACACAGTAAAACGAGTCCTATATCAACATAACCTGAAAGGTTGCTCAGCAAGGAATAAGCCACTGCTCAAAAACCGCTAAAAAATAGACTACAATTTGCAAGTGCACATGGGGACAACGATCTTACTTTTGGGAGAAATGTCCTCTAGTCTAACGAAACTAATGAAGTTTGGCGATAATAACCATCGTTATGTTTGGAGGAAAAAGGGTGAGGCTTGCATGCCAAAGAACAGCATCCCAACCTTGAAGAATGGGCATGGCAGCATCATGTTTTGGAGGTGATTTGCTGCAGGAGGGACTAACTGGTGCACTTCACAATATAGATGGCATCATGAGCAAGAAAAATGATGAGGATATATTGAAGCAACATCTCAAGACATCAGCCAGGAAGTTAAAGCTCAGTTGCAAATGGGTCTTCATCTCACCTTTGGACTTGTGGAGGTCCACAATTTTTTTTCTGAAGTCTTGGCTGATTTTGTTTGATTTTCCCATGATGTCAAGCAAAGAGGCACTAAGTTTGAAGGTAGGCCTTAAAATACATCCACAGGTACACCTTCAATTCAGTACACCTCCTATCAGAAGCGAATTGGGTAATTGCCTAAAGGCTTGACATAATTTTATGGAATTCTCCAAGCTGCTTAAAGGCACAGTTAACTTGTAGTATGTTCTGACCACTGGAATTATGACATAGTCAATTAAAAGTGAAACAATTTGTCTGTAAACAATTGTTGGAATAATTACTTTGTCATGTCATGCACAAAGTAGATGCCCTAAACCAGCGTTTCTCAACGGGGGCGGTACCGCCCCCTAGGGGGCGTTTGGACAGTGTTGGGGGGCAGTGTGAATGAGGCAGCAGAGAGGGGGGCGCTCAGGCACAAATGGGGGGCGTTACTCAGAGGTACTCAACAGGCGGCCTGCGCAAAAAATTTTCAGCTCTTCTCCTTAGCCTATGTCTTCGTCTTGCTAAGAGGATCATGAAGAGGTCAGGGGGGCGTTTGTTCAAAAAAGGTTGAGAACCACTGCCCTAAACAATATGCTATAACTATAGATTGCTAATATGAAATCTGTGGAGGGGTTCAAGAATGAGTTTTAATGACTTATGTGAATGTAAACCTCTGACTTCAAATGTAGCTGATTAATCTCACATACATAGGATTTATTTAATTGAGTATATTAAGTTCATTGTACAGGTGTTAAGCTCACGCAGCTCATTTGAATAATTTTTTTCTAGATTTATTCTTTAACAAAAAACTATTGAAAAAGTAGTGTCAGTGCATTAATATCTTTGTTTACACACTGGCCCTTAACACTTACTTAGTTTATTATTTTTAAACCATGACTTGCACTGCACATAAATAAATAATATTGTCATTATATTCATGATGTTAGCCAGAGGGGAACTGGCCCCCACAGTGAGTCTGGTTTCTCCCAAGGTTGTTTTTCTCCAATAACCAACATCTTATGTAGTTTTGTGTTTCTTCTCACAGTTGCCATCGTCTTGCTCACTGGGATTCTAAATACAATTATCATTTATTTATTTATTTTTACACAAAATGTACAATTATATTTATTCAAACTACACAATGATGACTCTAAGACGTAATAAATATTAGTTACATTTTTTGTAAATGCATAATTTCCTGTAAGGCTGCATTGAAATGATGTATGTTGTGAAAAGCACTATACAAATAAAAATGACTTGACAATCAAAAGACCCTTTGTCAACAAAATCTTCATCAGTAATTTTGTTGATATTAACACTGTGTGTCAGTGCAGTTTAGTTAGTAGTAAACTTTGTTTAACCTGTCAGATGTGAGCTCTACATATGGACATACAGTTTAAGTAATTAGTATTAAGACAATTAACTCAGTTGTCTTTAACCTCCTGAGCCTCTTCATGTCTATGTGAATCTGATCAATGCGACAATTGAATGTGTTAGTCAGAGACGCCCTATCCTATTAAACCCTCACAAATTTAGATTTTGCTATTAAGAAGAGACATATCTACGTGCAGATACATACAGTATGTTCTGATACTTGAAGGTTTTGATTTGTACAAATATCAGTTGCACCGAATAAATAACTTCCCCACACCTAGGATTGTTGACATTTTGAAAGTAACGAAAAGCAAGTGAAGTGCTCTTGACATTGGTTTTATTACCTCATAATATTTCTCCTCTCCCAGACATCTGTGTGTCACCAGTCATGTTAATAGTGTGGCACACCAGTCACCCTTTGTGCAGAAGTGGGCATATAGTTTATTGTAAAGTGACATAAGAGAAACATCAGTTCCTGCTTATGTGTTCTTTCATCAAAAGAAATCAGGCCAACACCACTGTTAAATTGTGCTCTTGTTTCCCCAAGTCTGTCTTGTAATTTTTGCCTCTGCAACTTTGCTGTGTTTTATGTGCTTATAAGTTTGTGCCTAAACCACATCTGAGGTTGCAGCTATTTATTATTTCTCCTTCTTTTCTGTCTCATTCTGAAAGTAGAAAAGGCTGAAGGAGAAAGCAGCTTGAAGAGAGACCAAACAGCACCAAGGGGTCAACTTAAGCTCAAAGTCATTTCACAAGATGTAAGGTGTTGCTGGACATTGATTATGATATTACATGTGGATCAGAGTTAGACTATAGCAAGATTTTGGGTTTTGGTATGAGCCCAGCCTCTGGCGCATTGGTATTGATACTAAATTGATTCTTTATGCAACAAATAATCAGCAATCGGAGCATGATGAGGGCTGTCATTATAGCCAATAAATAGCAATTAATCTAAAAATATTTTTTGTATTTAACACATTTCAGTTCATTTTAAGAAAACTAAATAATAATTGAGCCCATTTACATGCACACCATAATCAACTAATGTTACTCAATTTACACCACGCTATCGTTCAGGTAGAACTATTCATTTGACCACTAAAGATAGCTTCACTAACAATCTTCCATATCTATCTCATCCACTCAATAAACCCCAAAGCCCAGAAGAACTTGATGAAATAACAAAAAAAATTAACGCAGTCTTCTCTAGCACCCTTGATACTGTCGCGCCACTTCGATTAAAGAAAATTAAAGAAATAAGCCCTGCACCATGGTACAATGATCACACTTATGCTCTCAAGTGAGCAGCTTGGAAAATGGAGCGCATGTGGAAAAATACAAAATTAGAAGTATTTCGTGGTGCATGGAAGTATAGTGTCTGTAGCTGCCAGGTCAGCATATTTTAGTAAACTCATAGAAAATAACCACAACAATCCTAGATGTTTATTCAGTACTGTGGCTAATTTGGTTAGGAATAAAGCCTCAACAGAACCAGATATTACGTCACAGCTCAAGAGTAACAACTTCATGAATTTCTTTACAGATAAAATTGAAATAATCAGAAATAAAATTGGAATTATGCAATCCATAATAATAGCACCTCAGAAAACAGTGCCTAATAATTTTCTTCACGTGCAACTTCAATCTTTCTCTGTCATAGGTCATGAAGAGCTAACAAAACTTATCAAAACATCAAAAGCCACAACTTGTTTGTTAGATCCTATACCAACTAAGCTCTTAAAAGCGGTATCTCCTGTAATCTCAGAACCCCTTCTTAATATCATTAACTCCTCGCTATGCTTAGGACATGTCCCAAGAAACTTTAAAATGTCAATTATCAAACCGCTTATTAAGAAGCCACAACTTGATCCTGGAGAACTTGCTAATTATAGACCGATTTCAAATCTCCCATTTATGTCAAAAAATACTACAAAAGGTAGTATCCTCCAAAATATGTTCATTTCTACAGAGAAATAGTATATATGAAGAATTTCAATCAGGATTTAGGCCTCATCACAGTACAGAGACTGCACTTATCAGAGTTACAAATGACTTGCTCTTATCATCTGATCGTGGCTGCATTTCTCTCTAGTGCTTTTAGATCTTAGTGCTGCATTCGACACAATAGATCATTATGTTGGCATTTGTGGAGTTGCATTAGCATGGTTTAGGTCATATTTAGCAGACCGCTACCACTTCGTCTATGTAAATGAGGAATTGTCAAACCAAACGGAAGTAAAATATGGAGTGCCACAGGGATCAGTTTTAGGGCCTCTGCTTTTCTCCATGTATATGCTTCCCCTTTGAGATATTATCAGGAATCGTGGAATAAGTTTCCACTGCTATGCTGACGATACACAACTTTATATTTCTTCAAAACCTGATGAGATTTCACAATTCTCAAAATTAGCAGAGTGTGTCAATGAAATAAAAGATTGGATGGCCAGAAATGTCATTCTATTCAATTCTGACAAAACAGAGGTTCTAATTATTGGACCAAAAAACTCTAAAAATAAGCCGCTAAAATATAATTTGACTCTAGATGGATGTATTGTTACATCATCTTCAACAGCGAAGAACTTAGGTGTTATATTTGATACCAATCTGTCCTTTGAAAATTAAATTACAAATGTTTGTAGAACAGCATTCTTCCACCTAAGAAATATTGATAAATTAAGTCATATGCTCTCTGTTGCTGATGCCGAAAAACTAATTCATGCATTCCTGACCTCAAGACTAGATTATTGTAATGCATTACTGGGAGGATGTCCAGCAAGATCAATAAATCAAATTCAATTGGTTCAAAATGCAGCAGCCAGAGTGCTAACAAGAACCAAGAAATATGATCATATTAGCCCCATTTTATCATCGTTACATTGGCTACCTGTTAAATTCCATATTAACTTTAAAATTCTGTTAACTACATACAAAGCTTTGAATGGTCTAGCTCCGCAGTACTTAAGTGACCTTCTACCATGCTATATTCCAACACTTTCATTAAGATCGCAAAATTCTGGCCTGTTAATAGTTCCTAGAATATCAAAATCCAAGACAAATTTCCATGTCTCAACCTCGGGACTCCTATCCTGAGATCACCAGAACCGGCTGGATCAAGCTCCATTCCTGCTTCGTGTTGGACTCCACTGCTACATGTCGCTGAATGATGATGACTAAATGCAGCCGGTGCCAGCCATACATCACTTCAGTCTATTATGATGGACTTCAGAGGATGAACTGATGCCAACTCCAACCTGCATCACCTCGGTCTATTGATGGACTACGATCTTGAAATGAAATGCTTAGACTAACTATTGCCAACAAAAGCCTTCATCAGCCAATTAACAAGGACAATTGCATCTATGTGAACTTCTTCAATTAATCAAGATAAAATGTGCATAATTGTCCCGAAAATAAAGAATTTTCTTTGTCATCAAATAAGCATTTTTTATGTGCAAAATATTATTTGTGTAATATAAGACCAGGACATTTTCTAGACAGTTTTCATGAAAATCAACCTTATAGAAACTGGACAGATACGGGAACTTTTCCTGAGGAATTCATGTCACAATGAGTCAGTGGGGAGATAGACCTCTCAGTCTCTGGCCTTTCCCTCCCTCAGACAGCCTATAATTTTGTGATGGCAGCTGTCATGTGTCCCGTCTCTCTGCTTGTCCTCGCTGGGGGATTGTGCACTGCACATCCATATGGAAATGCCAGATCCTGTCGTTTGTCATCTGATCAATGCAGCGGTCTGTCCAAAGATGCTAGACTATTCATCACCTCCCTAACAATGAATCTCAGCACTCTATCACCATTGACTCATTCCTTCACTTAACAGTCTGACTGGTACACGATCTGTCTGTCTTTACACATGGTCCAGATTATTTTAGAGAGCTACTGAATTGGCCTTCTGACATCATATGCTGTAACATATAGATGTGCCGCTTCATTTTCTGTCACCGTTGCTTCTTGTGGTGCTTTTCTCTACAGACGTTTGAAGAAATAAATGGATCCTTTAGAGTGTCCCTGCTCAATCTGTGGCAATCGTCATAGAGCTGTTTAAAGTGATATTTCACCCAAAATGAGTACACTCATAATTTACTCACCCTCATGCAGGGGCGGACTGGCCATCAGGAGAACCGTGACTTTTCCTGATGGGCCGGCTGCGAAACGGGGCCGAATGTGCCACGTTAAGCTGAAATGGGTCGCCGAGTTATGCAGAACTGGCCACAAAACAGCACCGCGATATGCAGAAAAGGACAGTGACACCTACCCCCCACCCCCAGATATGTGCATAACTTTCTTTTTTCTGCAGGACACAAATGACTTGAAGAATATCGGTCTGGTACATTCAATGCAAGTGAATGGGGGTCGGAACTCTGAAGTTCCAAAAAGCATAGAAAGGAAGCATAAAAGTAATCCATATGACCCTATTCATTTAATCCATGTATTCAGAGGTTATATGATAGGTGTGGGTGAGAAACAGATCAATATTTGTAATTTTTTACTATAGATGTCAACTTTCACTTCCACATTCTTCTTTTTTGTTTTTTGGCAATTCATATTTTTCGTGTGTATGACCACCTACTGGGCAGGGAGAAGAATTTATAGTAAAAAAGTTCTTAAATATTGATCTTTTTCTCACCAACACTTATCATGTTGCCTCTGAAGTTATGGATTTAACCACTGGAGTCCACCAATTTATGGCCACCATTTACTTGCTAGGGATGTGCACGGTTACCATTTTTAACATTCGATTAACCGTGAGGTTTTGTCATGATTCCCTTGTTGTCTGCCCTGTGCTTCACTAGTCTTTGTAAAACAAACTCCACTTCCCACAATTCCCGGCCCTCATCACTGCCAGCACTCTGTCATTGTTCGCACCTGAATGTCGTTTGTGATCATCCTGTGTCTGGTTATTTAAACCCTGCTGATTCTCCATTCCCCTGTCGATCGTTGTTTGTGCATATCATGGTAGTCTGTGTGTTTAAATCCTGCCCGTACTCTCCTTTGATGGTTTTTCATGTTTATGTTGTGTTTTCCCCTCGTGGTTGTTTTGTTTGTTCCTGGTGTTGTTTTATTTTAGTTATCCTGTTCAACCTTTTTGCTCTTCTCATTAAAGAACTGCACGTAGAAGATCACGTGACCCTTCGGCAGCAATGCACGCATAGTCCTTCGCTCTGCTCACTTTGTCAAATATTGTATAATCCTGTCAATAAATTTTGAATCGCTCTTTATCTAGTCCATTATGAGTACTACAGCAGTCAAAGACAGTCGTAAAAGAGAGGTTGAGCAATCGGCAATAAAGAAAAAATTTAAAGATTCCGCCATCTCCAGAGAGAATCTCGACGCTGCAATAGCTAACGGTATCAAGCTAGCGCTCAAAGAGCAACAAAGCACTCTGGATTCAGTTGTGGCTTCGGCAGTTAGAGAAGCGATTGACTCGGTATTGACCCCAGGACTACGTGACCTACATTTGGATATGCAAATGACCAATGATTCTGTTCAAGAGCTAAAAGCAGAAGTTGGAAAGTTAGCCAGCACGGCAAAACAGACACGTGACCGGGTCGATTCCATTCAGGTAGCTGCACGTGAGGATAGGAGGACAGTCACAAATGTAAGAAATCAGATAGAACAGCTTACCGAAAAAATGACAGACATTGAAGACAGGAACAGGAGAAATAATGTACGACTGGTGGGGTTGCCGGAGGGGGCGGAAGGCCCAGATACAGCCGGCTTCCTTAGAGCTAATCTTTCCAAATGATCCCTTCACTGAAAGGCCGCGACATTGAGATTGACCATGCCCATCGCGTGTATGATGGAAGAAAAAACTCTGATCGGCCACGTACTCTCATATTCCGTGTACTAAGATGGCATGACAGATCGGCGATCCTGAAGGATGCTCGGCAGGCATATCCGGTGAAATATAAGCAGTACAATGTCACACTATTATTTTTTCCCGACTTTAGCCCTGCCACAACTACCAAGAGAAAGAGCTTTAATCCAGTCTTGAAGAAGATGACTGCACTCGGTCTCCAGCCCTTCCTCACCTACTCGGCGGCAATTAAACTACGGCACAAGGGTGAGCAGATGATGTTCGACTCTCCTCAAAAAGCGGAGGATTTTGTCAACTCATTGTCACAGAAAAAGATGTATTCTGCTGCTCTCAAAAGCAAAGGGAATGCAACGGCTATCATCTCCATTCCTTCAGCTCAACTAGGAGAACCTAACGACGAGGTTTGTGGTGATCTTAAATGCCCTGAAGAGGACAACAGCAAGCTGGCCATGGACACTTGTTGATTTTATCTTATTTTGAAGTCGTGTCTTCCTTGTCTTGTACGCTTGTCCGTTGGCTGGTAAACAACAATGCAACAATTTTATTTATTATGATTATTATTATTATTTTCTTTTCCTCTTTTTCTCTTCTCTCTCTCCTTCGGGCTAATGGAGATTAGGTTCGATCATTACGGTTTTGGCTCTGTGGGCCTTTTGGGGACATGTCTTGTGTTGAAGTGGGTTGGTCACGTATCAAAATTAGTTTTTGTTGTTCATGCAGGCCTACATTCTCGGTAATGTGCGGTCTGTTTTGGTTTTTGTACATAGTAGTTTGTCGTTCCTTTCTCTTGTTTTCCATTCCCTCCAACAGACATAAATACTTTTACTTTTATTTATTTTGCTTCTCTTTTCAAATAATTATGCATCTAGATGGATTGGAATCTAGGATACGTACTAACGTTTACATGTCACTTACTGTATGGCATTGCTTTCGTTTCTCTTCACTTAGACATAATCTGCTTAGCATTGTGAATATACAATGCAGGTTCTGAATATCTTATCACTGAATGTGAATGGTCTAAATTCTCCTATTAAATGTACCCGCATATTAGAATATTTGCACCGTAAATCGATTTCCTGTGCCCTGATACAGGAGACCCATTTAAAACAATGCGATGTGGCACGGTTTCAAAACAAGTATTATAAATTGGCAGCCTTCTCCTGTGCTCTTAATAAAACTACGGGGGTGCTTATCTTAGTCGAAAGGAAGTTACATATAACTATTGAGCTTACCGGGAATGATGATGAAGGTAGATTTGTTTTTATACATTGCAAAATACATAATGACAGGTTAACACTGGCCTCCATTTACTGCCCGAATGAGGCAGACAGTGCATTTTTCGTGAATATTCCTTATACATTGCTTGAGCAGACTGATTGTCATTTAGTGGTGGGTGGTGATTTTAATGCCATCTTAAATCCTGCATTGGATAAATCTCACCCGGATACAACAGCTAACCCATCTTCCAAGTTATTGAATAAATGTATCACTGAACTTAATATAATCGATCTTTGGAGAATTCAAAACACTACATCTAAGGACTTTACTTTTTTTCTAACAGACATAAGACTTTCTCTAGGATAGATTACATATTTCTCAGCCCATCTCTAATTTCGTCTAACTCCTCTATCTCTATATTACCAATTTTACTGTCTGATCACTCTGCAGTTTTGTGTAATGTTCACCTTTCCAACGTTAAGACCAAGGCCCCTAGATGGCGTTTTAACACATCAATACTAAGTAATCAGATGTTCATTAACTCGCTAAAAGATTATATAAAGGAATTTCTTGAATTTAATACTTCTTGCGATGTAGACCCTCAAATATTGTGGGAAACAACTAAATGTGCTATACGAGGATTCTGTATATCATTTTCTTCTACTCTTGCCAAAATGAAAACCCGCCAGTTTACACAATAAGAAAGTAAGATCCAATCATTACAAAACTTACAAAAACAAAGTTTTTCTGATCAACAAGCTACACGATTGTCCTCCTTAAAAGAAGAATATGATTTACTTTCACAATCAAAGGCAGAGTTTATTATACATGGAACTAGACAAAAATATTATTTCGAATCGGAGAGACCTAGCCACTTATTGGCCCTCAGGTTGAGGGAATGCGAGTCTAAGGCATTTATCAGTGCAATACAATCTTCGGATGATCAGGTCACCACGAATCCTGTGATAATTAATGACATATTTCAAGATTTTTACACAAATTTATACAAAGCCGAAACTAATTTGGATGAGTTCATTTGCAAAGAGTATCTAGGTAAATTAGACCTGCCTCGGATCTCACAGATGGATAAAGACTCTTTGGAGGCCCCGTTAAATTTGGAGGAGCTCCACGAATCACTAAAAAGTCTTCAAAAGGGCAAGTCACCAGGCCTAGATAGCATCCCTCCTGAATTGTATTTAGAAATATGGGATTTAGTAGGGACTCACATGCTTGATTCGTTTAATTTTGCAATTGAGCACGGGGCATTTCATAGGGATCAAAAAAACATCTTTGATATCATTGCTTCTTAAAAAGGGGAAAGATCCGCTAGACTGCTCCAATTATAGACCAGTATCACTCATCTCATGCGATTTAAATGTTTATGCTAAAGTTCTTGCCTCTCACATGGAGAAAGTAATCCATAGCTTAATTAAGAAGGACCATACCGGTTTTATTAAGGGGCGTCACGCATCCGATAATATGCGTCGACTTTTTCATGTTCTGGATTTTGCAGACGCCCATCCGAGTCCTTGTGCGTTTTTTTCACTCAACGCAGAAAAAGCCTTTGACAGGCTAGAGTGGGACTATATGTGGGTAGTTCTGCAATGTTTTGGTTTTGGTGAACATTACATCTCTATGATTAAGACACTTTACCACTCACCTGAGACATCAGTCGTAACTGGTAATATTATTTCCCCCCCATTCCCTCTACAGCGAGGAACGAGGCAGGGATGCCCACTTTCCCCCTCGTTGTTTTGTTTATCCCTTGAACCACTAGCGCAAGCCATTAGGAAATCTGAAGTAACACTGATTAAGATTCACGACCATAATCATATTATTTTGTTATATGCGGATGACATTATTTTATATTTAGATCATTTTGATATGTCAATAACCGGTATAATTAAGGAATTCGACTGCTTTAGTAGTTTATCGGGATACAAGATAAACTGGACCAAATCTGCTTTAATGCCAATTAACAATGTTAAGGTTAATTATCCTATCCCCTCATTCATTCCTATTAAAGATTCTTTCATCTATCTGGGTATTACCATATATAAAAACATCCATAAGATTGCCAGGAACAACTTTAATAACATTTTAGGCAAGATCAAGAGTGATACTCAAAGATGGAATAATCTTAAAGTCTCTCTTCAAGGCCGAATCTCCGCAGTCAAAATGAATTTATTACCTCGGCTTAATTTTCTTTTTTCTATGCTGCCGCTTTCCCCCCCTTCAGGTTACTTTAAGGAGATCAATTCCATACTTTCCCAGTTTATCTGGAATGGTAAACGACCCAGAATAAAACTAGCCACATTGCAGCATCCTATACTTTCAGGAGGATTGGCTGTGCCAAATTTTGAATTATATTACTGGTCATTCCAACTTAAGGCTCTTCATATTTGGATTGATTCTCAATCCAAAGTTCAATGGAGAGAAATTGAAGCTGACAAGGTCAAACCACATAGGCTCCAAGATATTCTATTTGCTGGTACAGGAAATAAAAATAAGTACAAATTCGGCCCGGTTGTGGCCAATTCTATTAGGATCTGGAAAAGGGTTGAACGTTTGATGGGAGGACCTTTCAAATTTTGTAGCAACACACCCATATGGCACAATTTTAAATTTTTATGTGGAAATCAGCCATTTGTTCAGCCATCTTGGTCTTCATTTGGCATAAACACATGTGGCGACTTATTTGATAACCAGGGACTCTGCGTGCTTCAAGAACTAAGAACTACGTTTTGTTTACCAGCATCCTCATATTTTGTCTTTTTTCAGCTACGCTTAGCTCTCAAGGCATATGGAGTTCCCTGGGCATCCCCCATTTCCTCCCATCCTATGTGGGATTGGATCGCACCATCCTCTGGTCGGCCTTCCGTTTCTTTAATATATAGTAAACTTAATGATCACATTGCAAAGCCTCTTTCTATTAAATCTATCTGGAATCGTGAATTATCTGATTTTAATTTAACTGTCGACTGGGAGAGGGTGTGGTCTAATCTAATCTTAACTTCTAAAAACTTAGCCCATCGTCTTATCCATTTCAAAGTCATCCATAGAGCATACATAACCCCTTACAAGAGGTTCAAAATGAAACTGCAATCAACTTATAACTGTCATATCTGTAACACTGTATCGTCAGGTACTTTTCTTCATATGTTTTGGGAGTGTCCAATTGTTGTCAGTCTATGGGCTAATGTAAACTTGGTCTTGTCCTCCTTGCTACAAATTGACTACATGTCTAATCCAGGTTTATGTCTTCTTAATGATGATTCTGACTCCTGTATAAGTTCATTGCAAAAAAGAATGTTGTTTGCTGGGTTTACAGTGGCAAAGAAGACAACAATACAGAACTGGTTTACTCCGCACATGTGTGCAGAAACATATTGGATTCATAGCCTCCACAAAATAGTGACTTGTGAATGTACAACAGCATGAATTAACAAGGCTAAACCTACCATTGATGCATGGCAACGTTTTTCTTCCAAAATATTGGACTATATAAAGGAATGACTATATACAGATATATATATATATATTTTTTCTTCTCCTCCTTTCATATTGTTAAATTATTGATAATATGTCTGTTGCTCCCCCTTCCCTGTCTGTTTGTTTGAGTGGATGTTATTTTATTTCTAAAGACAATAAAGAGTTGATCACAAAAAAAAAGGAACTGCACGTAGATCCTCACTCCTCGTCTGCCTCCTGCCAAACGTAACAGGTTTCATGAACGGTTAATAGTTTTTTCTTCTTAAGCCAAGATGCAAGAATGTTTATTATAATAGAATTTTTTTAAACACTACACAAAATATCAGCAAATAAAGTGCACATTGAAATAAATTGCACAATGCATACATCTTCGAATGAAAAAATGTCACATTGAAGTAAAAAATATTCAAACCGTCACTGCCAGTAGGCTATTTGCAACTTGGCCTCATAGTAAAAACGTGACTATAAACATTTTTATTTTATAATTTTAATATGTTTCTCCAGGTACAATTCCCTGCAGTTTCCGGATTAAATGAACATAACAAAAAAGTGTTATTTGCTTTCACTCAAATCATGACTTAAATGGTTGATAATGACTTTATAAATACTTATTTTCAAGCTCTGTCATGTTGGATGGGGACTGTCAGTTGACATCCATTTTTAGGTCTCTCCAGAGATGTTCGATTGGTTTTAAGTCCAGGCTCTGGCTGGGCCACTCAAGGACATATAAAGAGTTGACTCTAAGCCACTCTTGTGTTGTCTTGGCTGTGTGCCATTGTCATTGTCCTGCTGGAAGGTGTACCTTTGGCCCAGTCTGAGGTCCTGAGTGCTCTGGACAAGGTTTTCATTAAGAATATCTCTGTATTTTACTTTGTTCAGATTTCTTTCAACCCTGACCAGTCCCCTAGTTCCTACCGCTGAAAAACACCCCCACAGCATGATGATACCACTACCATGCTTCACCGTTGGGATGGTATTGCGCACATTGGAAGGTGTTGGAACATGACGCTTGGAATTGAGGCCAAACAGTTCAATCTTCGTTTCATTAGACCTGAGAATCTTGTTTCTCACAGTCTGAGAGTCTTTTAGGTGCTTTCTTTTGCAAATTCCAAGTGGGCTTTCATGTGTCTTGCACTGAGGAGAGGCGTCCGTCTGGCCACTCTGCCATAAAGCTCAGATTGGTGGAGTGTTACAGTGATTGTTGTCCATCTGAAAATTTCTCCCTTCTCCACACATGATCTCTGGAGCTTAACCAGAGTGACCATTGGGTTCTTGGTCACCTCTCTTACCAAGGCCCTTCTCCCCCGATTGCTCAGTTTGGTCAGGCGGCCAGCTCTAGGAAGAGACCTGGTTGTACAAAACTTCTTCCATTTAATGGTAAATGGTAAATTTATGGAGGCCACTAAATTTTAAATCCATGTGAAATTCACCTTAAAACCATGTCTGAAAAAGACACAATTTTACTTGCTTTTGGCGCCTCCAGCTGGACATTTCACAGGAAACCTGCAGCCAAACTTATTATACAAACGTATAAACTTATTATGTAAATTATGAATTTAATTTAATTGAATTTTGTCATGTTCACGTAAATTTCATGAGATTTCATAAGCATGCTGCACAGGCAGGTTCACACATCCGTGATGCAGTGAATGCAAACATTATCATGTGTGTGGAGACACACTTTTGCAGTTAAATAGCGTCTTTGGTGTGCTTTGATTTTTATATGGTTTATAATCAAATCAAGAACTTTGTCTAATTATTGCACACCAGAGCAAAAGGAAAGAAAACACACAAAAAGTGAGATTCAGCCAGCGCAACAGTAAAAGACCATCCAGCACTTGTCAATATATACTGATCCATAATAGAAAATCAGCACAGATACACACAAAGCATGTTTGAATTAGAGGTCGACCGATAGTGGATTTTATTGATACCGATAACTAAGTTGGGCAGTACCTGCCAATAATCAATTAATTTGATTTTTTTTTAATTGATACTGAAAGAAAAAATAGCACTCAAAAGTAATAGTGCTGAACTTTATTACAAAAATAAACAATGCTGACTGAACCATAAAATTGACTTAGTCCACAAGTAACAAATACTAATAAATACATAATAAATATGTAATAAATACATAAACCACTCAGCACCATTATGTTATTGCACTGAACATTCCTATCCTAGCTGTTAAAAAAAAAGAGCATTTCATTTTCATCAAATGTGCATAAAATAAATAAAAAGTTTTAGTTGGTCCATATGCTCAAATGTTAAGTGAAAAATAAAATAAGTGGGGAAAACGCTTCAATAGGAAGCTCACATGGTGTTACACTTACACAGGCACTGATTCCTACGACTCCAGTCTCAGGCTTAATAATAACAACGAAATACCACATTGCTTTTTATTCATTACAGTTCTATGCAGAGTAGCAATATCCACAGATGGCAGTGATATTCGGCTGGAATCAGCAGTGAAGCGGGTCAGACTATGAGCCCAGGCCAGGGGCTGTTCAAACTGACAGACCACAACACACTGGAACCGAACACGAGGATCTCGAGACACACATTTCCATGTTGAACATTTTTCCTGACAAAGCATTTAAACAACTCTTAATCTACTCTCAGATAACTTCATCTGAGAAACACTTATAAGAGAGCAAGACGCAATGGCCAAAGACCTCCACCAACTGGCTGTTCACACCGAATGCTTTTGCAACCATCCATTTGTTTTGCTATGTGATTGCTCGCTAGACGTACGTCTTTGTTTGCCTTTGTTTCTGTTAATTCAGTGTCTCGTGCAGGAGCGCTGTTTTTTAGATGATGTGTCTAATTAAAAGAACTTTAAAAGCATATTGTGACACCTGTTTTCTGTTGAACTTCTGTTGTTTTAAATCAGATGCTGCATGAAGATACTAATTTGCTTTCTCACGTCACTAGCTTAAAATATGCAACTTATCTGGCTAACGAATGCATAAACATGACCAGCTGGATATAAACGAATGCAAATAGATGGTAATAGATGGTAACAATTGTGACATTTAAACATTTGGGTAAGACTTGCATGTGTTTTTGTCACATTGTTCTAACCACTTGTGGTTAGCTTTAATGTTAGCTTTAATCCTCTCAGCGTTGTCGTCAAACATACTGCTGTTCTCTACTAATGCATTGTTACGGCCAACTCGTGGCCGCAACAACATAGGAAAACCCAAAACCAAAAGATCAATATAACCAATGCAGTTTATTGGTAAATCTAGGGGATTCACAAGGTGCAATAATTAATGTTATACGAGATCTTCCAAAGTGCCGACCGACGTCGGATCCCACTATCAGGCAAACAAGAGGCGAGCCACGGATGATGTCATTTCCCTGCTGCCCCCTCCATGCACGAAACCGAAACCTATATCTCCACCTCCTAATTTGAACCAGGTGTGCCTCATCTCCACTACGACCTACAAAACAAGAGATAAAAGAAAAAACAAAACACACACCCCTAACAGCATTATCTAGTAAACAAATGAATTATAATGATATGGCGACGTGTACTGTAGTGTACTGGATACATACCTTTTTGTTGTTGATGTTTTAAAATTGCATCAGAAGTGTTCCTCTCCATGCAGCTTGTAGTCTCACATGTCAAAACAAACACCACATGGCATCAGTGTAGTGATTTTGTACAGACATATGTATATATCTAGTCAAGAAATTATTTGTTTTACCCCTGCAGATATGTAGATTTAGAGAGGCACTGCTGCCTGATTGATTTAAGGAGAAATGGATATAATGGATATGCAAATAGATGTAAATGTTTTGAATAGTAAGCAAGAACAATAATTTGAAGAGATACTGATGATAGTTTAATGGCTTTCCACCCCATCCTACAAGCTCGCCAATCTTCGTTTCACAGTTAGTGTGGAGCAGGGCATGTCTGCTATAATTTTCATTGTTATATCTATTTAATTTGTCTTGCTTTATTTAAAAGATTTTTATTCTGACCCCACATCTATGCCTTTTCTCTTCTCTGTTGATATTCAATGCACATAGACATGCCTGTTCAATGCAAAAGTATAGCAGCAGAATTTCAAATTGTTCTTTCTACAGCACAGAGAGGTACACTGCTGAATGCAGAGTGCCCTGTAATTGGCAAAAACCCATATCAGGTCCAAGCACAGATATACACAGCTCAGATTTGTGTAGATATGTGGATTTACACAGTTTAGACATTGCATTTTCACCCTTTGAAGACAGTTTTGCCATGGGTACATTGTTTTCTGCTATTGATTGTTCTCTAAAAGGTCAGATCATAGGGTCAGGCCCACACCACAGAGGGTACCAGGATTAAGAAGCTTGCCTAATGGTAAAAGTGAGTCTGGTGGTACAGCTTGGCAGTTGGGAAATAAAGCTTTTCATTGCTGGCCCAAGGTCAGAGCTGTTAGATTGCTGAAACTTTCCAAAAACAGAGACAGAGGCCTGAATTGATTCCTTCTCAACCAGCACATGAAGCATTAAGAGAACACTGCACATTCTCTGATTCTAATGATCAAAGAGCAGACATGCGTTGACAAATGGGAGGTTCTTCACATACCTTACAGGATCCTTTGTTCAAGGTGTCAGGTACTTTGTGTTAACTTCTTATTTGTTTACTTCTTTGTTTTGGTTTGTTTTAAGGGTGCACAATATATTATTGACTGATAACTGGGAAAAATCCTGATTTTATCATGCCGATAGTGGAATTATGCCAATATTTTCTGTATTCATTTTTTGTCATTTATTTGCTTATGGTAGAGAATCAGAATTTATTTTATTTTTTTATATTTTTTTCTTTCTAATGATCAAAGAGCAGACATATGTATTTTCTCCAATAATAGACCTTATGCACAGTACAGTAATTTGACATGAATGAAAACGAGGCTTTGAGGAATATAATTCCATTCACTTCAATGGCGTGCACTTTGTAAATCTCTTAGATCACATAAAATGTTTCACTACTAATGTTTTCTTGAATGTTTTCAAGTTTCATCAGTAGTATGATGCAAAACACTTAAACATTTAAAATACAGTAGAAGTCTCGTTGTTATTCCCGTCAAAAAAATTTAAGATGCTGCTACCGTGAATATGGTCTCCTCTCTGTAGGCTATAGCAGCAACTGAAATGATTGGCCAATAACTGGAAAAATTGAATTATTATTGTGTCAGTAGTGGAATTACCATCACTGTTTTTGGTGATTATGGGTCTGTTCCAAAAACTTAGTGAGTTACCTCACTGTCTCCTGTCTACAGCTATCTTCTATGGCAGCATCCTTACTGAAATTATTTCTCATAAGAGACCTATTTGGAATGCTCTACATAGGCGGCAGCTCCACACATCATTCAGATAGCACTCCTCACTCTTCTATTTAAATGAATGGGAGAAATTGGAATGCCCAACCAAGAAGGTCTAGCGCCCAACAGTCAACGGATGTAGAAAGGACGTCTTGCCTTACAGGAAAAAGAGCCAATCACCTTTTAGAAACAGAACTAACCTGTCAATCAACTCACTAACGTAAATGTGCATAAGCTACAGTGCATCCAGAGAGTATTCACAGTGCTTCACTTTTTCCACATTTTGTTATGTTACAGCCTTATTCCAAAATGTATTAAATTTATTATTTTCCTCAAAGTTCTACAAACAATACCCCATAATGACAACTTGATAGAAGTTTGTTTGAAATCTTTGCAAATGTATTAAAAATTAAAAATAAAAAAATCACATGTACATAAGTATTCACAGCCTTTGCCATGACACTCAAAATTGAGCTCCTGTTTACACTGATCACCCTTGAGATGTTTGTACAACTTTATTGGAGTCCACCTGTAGTAAATTCAGTTGACTGGACATAATTTGGAAAGGCACACACCTGTCTATATAAGGTCCCATAATTAACAGTGCATGTCAGAGCACAAACCAAGTCATGAAGTCCAAGGAATTGTCTGTAGACCTAACAGACAGGATTGTATGGAGGCACAGATCTGGGGAAGGGAACATTTCTGCAGCATTGAAGGTCCCAATGAGCACAGTGTCCTCCATCATCCGTAAATGGAAGAAGTTTGGAACCACCAGGACTCTTCCTAGAGCTGAGCAATTGGGGGAGAACGGCCTTAGTCATGGAGGTGACCAAGAACCTGATGGTCACTCTGACAGAGCTACAGCATTTCTCTGTGGAGAGAGGAGAACCTTCCAGAAGAACAACTATCTCTGCAGCACTTCACCAATCAGGCCTGTATGGTAGAGTGGCCAGACGGATGCCATTACTCAGTAAAAGGCACATGACGGCCTGCCTGGAGTTTGCCAAAAGGCTCCTGCAGGACTCTCAGACCATGAGAAACCAAATTCTCTGGTCTGATGAAACAAAGATTGAACTCTTTGGCCTGAATGGCATCATCATGTCTGGAGGAAACCAGGCACCACTCATCACCTGGCCAATACCATCCCTACAGTGAAGCATAGTGGTGGCAGCATCATGCTGTGGGGGATGTTTTTCAGCGGCAGGAACTGGAAGACTAGTCAGGATCGAGGGAAAGATGAATGCAGCAATGTACAGAGACATCCTTGAGGAAAACCTGCTCCAGGGCGCTCTGGACCTCAGACTGGGGCGAAGGTTCATCTTCCAACAGGACAAGGACCCTAAGCACACAGCCAAGATAACAAAGGAGTGGCTACGGGACAACTCTGTGAATGTCCTTGAGTGGCCCAGCCAGAACCCAGAATTAAACCCGACTGAACTTCTCTGGAGAGATCTGAAAATGGCTGTGCACCGACGCTCCCCCATCCAACCCGATGGAGCTTGAGAAGTCCTGCAAAGAAGAATGGGAGAAACTGCCCAAAAATAGGTGTGCCAAGCTGTAGCATCATATACAAAAAGACTTGAGGCTGTAATTGGTGCCAAAGGTGCTTCAACAAAGTATTGAGCAAAGGCTGTGAATACTTATGTACATGTGATTTTTTTGAAAATTTTTATTTTTAATACATCTGTAAAGATTTCAAACAAACTTTTTTCACGTTGTTATTATGGGGTATTGTTTGAAGAATTTTGAGGAAAATAATGAATTTAATCAATTTTTGGAATAAGGTTGTAACATAACAAAATGTGGAAAAATTGAAGCGCTGTGAATACTTAAAGAAGAACAATTTATGATTCCAATATTATCAAATTTTATTGCTTATTTGAAATATGTTCTTTAATCGTAATCTTGTGATTTCGGTGTCCCCCCATTCAGGTAGATAGGAGCTGCACTGGCATGAATGGAAATAGCGTTCCAAAGTTGGCCGATAGTGGACTGATTTGCTAGAACGACTTTGATGGGACAATTAACTCGCAACTGGGGCCAGATTCATGAAACGTTCTTAAGAGGAATTTTTTTCTTAACTACATTTCCCCTTCTGTCGCTCTCTCCACGTTGTGTCAGAGAAGCGACACTAGGGGTCTCTCTTGAGCGCCGATATTCACCTCTGAACTATGAAAAAAGGCCAATGAGAGTTGGCACCCAGTATTTGCATGTCCCACCCCCGGACATACGGGTATTTAAGCGGCGCAAATACGGGAGTTCATTCAGAAAATTTCTTCAGAGCCAATGGTCGTGCATGCAGTCTGCTGCGAGTTACACACCCAGTTCCTGTTTAATCCTCTAACGCTCTGCATGCTGTTGGATCTGACGGCGCATAACAGTGGCTTTCTCATTCGTGCACGGCTGTGCATTCTTGCCCCTGGACGCTCGACAGCGCAGACAACTTCGAAAGAGTTATTCTAAAGAGTGAATTTCGCTCTAAAGAGCAAAACACAACGGCGTTGAACGTCCTTCTCAGGACGCGTCTTTTTAAAGACGATTTTCCGCCTCTGTGTAGTTTCTGGATGCGTTGATTCTCCCCACCTCTGACGGCCATAAAAACTGCCTTGCATTCCTGGGTTGCGATCACACGCAGGCAGCGTTTTTATGAATGGTCTATGTTTTCAGTACGAGAACATAGCCATGACAGCATGACAGCTTCCTCGCTTCTCCGTTCTCGCTACCCTCGGTGGTAGAATGGTCCCAGACCGCTCCCCCCTGCACGCCATGGCCCCCTCCTGCAAGTCCACCGGGCCAGGGCACTTCAAAATCTGCACTTGGGTGGTCCTGTTCTTGACGTGCTGCAGGAACTGCACTCAAACAGGCGATGGCCACTCCGTGGTCCAGAAACGCCACGATGGACAGGCAGTACGGGAGGCAGACAAAGCACGCTTTCTCAAACGCCCCCATCTCCCAGCTCCGTCCATTCGGCGACACCACTTGATGACTTCGCCCAGCAGTCCTCAGTGGTGAAGAAACAGACGAAGGCTATTTTCAAGCAAAAAAAAAAAAGCATTCTGCCCTGCCGCAAACCTGCCGCAAGGGGCCATGCCCTGTCTGCTCGCCGAGGGCGTCCTCCTGCGGCTTTCAAGAAAGAAAGAAAGTGGTGCTCCGCCTCAACTAACAAGTGAGTGGGCCCAGCTCTCAGCCCCAGCGTTGAGC
The DNA here is from genome assembly GCF_025860055.1 of Xyrauchen texanus. Classification (NCBI taxonomy): domain Eukaryota; kingdom Metazoa; phylum Chordata; class Actinopteri; order Cypriniformes; family Catostomidae; genus Xyrauchen; species Xyrauchen texanus. The sequence goes on along the minus strand of NC_068306.1, from coordinate 24,408,866 downwards.
TCCCCGCAGAAGTTGGACGCCCATCGTCTCACGGACCCCCTTGAGGACCCAGAAGGCTCCCAGGCGCTCCTGAAATGACAGACCCAGAGACCGAGACGTTAGCTCCAGAGCTGGTAAGACCACTCCGTTCCCCGGTGGAGGGCCGGGAGGAGAATTTTTTGTTAAATTCTTTACACTCTATAGAGCTATTTCCTTGTTGTCTCTGGGGTCACCTGGCCCGCAAATGCCGTTCTCACGGCACTCTGCTTTCAGGCCTCAACAGTCCCGGCTTCCCGGACGCGGTATCCCCGCCTTCAGCCCTACGACTGTTCACCGGCCGGCTGGTTCAGACGAGTTCAGAGGACGCCAGCATGAGACCTTCTCCTCAGTCATGAACCCGCCCCCTGCCGGGTGCGCGGAGCAAGGTAAGTGCTTTGAGTTTATTCTCAGCACCAGAGCCTCGGGACACCACGTTGCCTCCCGACGCCGCGTTACCTGTTCCGCACCGCTGCGAAGCCCCGCCGGGTACGTCCAAAGAACTCGTCCCCTTGGTGCCCCTAGCACGGAGCTTAGAGGCGTGGCCTTCACTGCCCAACCCGTCAAGCTGGCTGCACCGGACCATTCGACTCGGTTACGTAATTCAGTTTGCCAGGTCTCCGCCCCCCTTTGTGGGCGTATATTTTTCCGCAGTACACAGCCAACATGCCCATTCCCTGCGCGAAGAAATCGCCTCCCTTCTATTAAAGGACGCGATAGAGCCTGTCCCTCCAACCGAAATGAAGAAGGGTGTCTACAGCCCTTACTTCGTTGTACCCAAGAAAGGCGGCGGCTTACGACCGATCTTGGACCTGCGAGTTTTTTAATCGGACCTTGTCCAAACTCCCGTTCAAAATGCTCACCCAGAAACAAATTCTATCTGGCGTCCGGCATCTAGATTGGTTTGCAGCGGTAGACCTGAAGGACGCGTACTTCCACGTCTCGATTTGCCCTCGACATCGACCCTTCCTACGGTTTGCGTTCAACGGTCAGGCATATCAGTACAAAGTCCCCCCCTTCGGCCTGTCTCTGTCCCCTTGCGTCTTCACGTAAGTCGCAGAGGCAGCTCTTGCCCCGCTCCGAGAAGCCGGCATATGCATACTCAATTACCTCGATGACTGGCTCATCCTGGCCCCCTCGCGAGAGTTACTATGCGCGCACAGAGACCAGGTGCTCAGGCACCTCAGCCGTTTGGGGCTTCAGGTCAACTGGGAAAAGAGCAAGCTCACCCCGGTCCAGAGCATCTCTTTTCCCGGTTTGGAGTTAGTCTCAATAATAGCACGTCTCTCCAACGAGCGTGCTCAGTCAGTGCTGAAATGCCTTGCTCCCTTCAAGCCAGGTGCCGTGGTCCCTCTAAACGATTCCAACAGCTCCTGGGGCATATGGCATCCTCCGCGACGGCCCCCCTTTAATTCAGGGCAAGCATGTCCTAGTCAGGACACACAGCACCAAGGTCGTAGCCTACATAAATCACCAAGGCGGAGTACGCTCCCTCCACATGTCACAGCTCGCCCGTCGTCACCTCCTTTGGAGTCAGCAGCGACTGGAGTCACTGCGCGCTATTCACATCCCCGGCAACCTCAATGTGATAGCGGACGCGCTGTCAAGACAAAGCTCGCCCGGCGGAGAGTGGAGGCTCCACCCCCAGTCGGTCCAGCTGATTTGGGACAGGTTCGGCAAGGCCCAGGTAGACCTGTTTTGCCTCCCAAGAAACCTCCCACTGCCCGCTCTGATATGCCCGGACAGAGGCTCCCCTCGGGGCAGATGCTTTGGCACTCAGCTGGCCCGCGGGGCTGCGCAAGTACGCATTTCCCCCAGTGAGCCTTCTTGCACAGGTGCTATGCAAGGTCAGGGAGGACGAAGAGCAGGTCATTCTGGTGGCCCCCTACTGGCCCACCCGGACTTGGTTCTCGGACCTCACGCTCCTCACGACAGCCCCTCCCTGGCAAATTCCCCTGAGGAAGGACCTTGTTTCTCAGGGACGGGGCACGCTCTGGCACCCGCACCCAGACCTCTGAACCTCCACGTCTGGCCCTTGGACGGGATGCGGAAGATCTAGCCAGCCTACCATCGACCGTCATAGATACAATCAGTCAAGCCAGAGCCCCCTCTACCAGGCATCTTTACGCTCTGAAGTGGCATCTGTACGCGGACTGGTGTTCTTGCCAAGCCAAAGACCCGCAGAAGTGCGCAGTTAGGTCAGTGCTCATGTTTCTTCAGGAGAGGCTGGAGAGGAGGCTGTCCCCCTCCACCCTCAAGGTGTATGTCGCCGCTGTCGCGGCCCACCACGACACGGTATACGGCAAGTCTCGACTAAGATTTTGGTTAAATCTCGTAAGCACGACTTAATCGTCAGGTTCCTAAAAGGTGCCCGGAGGATAACTCCCTCCCGGCCTAACCTGTTCCCCTCCTGGGATCTCTCGGTCGTCCTTACGGGACTCCAGAGACCCCCCTTAGAGCCGCTTGACTCAGTTGGACTCAGGGCCCTCTCTCTCAATCGCCCTGCTAATCGCGCTCGCTTCCATCAAGAGGGTCGGGGACCTGCATGCGTTCTCTGTTAGCGACGCTTGCCTGGAGTTCGGTCCGGCAGACACTTTCGTGATCCTAAGACCGCGACCGGGCTATGTGCCCAAGGTTCCTAGCACACCCTTCAGGAATCAGGTGGTGAACCTGCAAGCGCTGCCCCGAGAGGAGGCAGATCCAGCCCTTTCACTGCTGTGTCCAGTACGTGCTTTACGGATTTATCTGGACCGCACACAGATGTAAGGTATGGCGGAGGATCAGTGGCCTTAACAGATTCACGAACAAACAAGAACTTACTGTTAAAAACTCCCCTAATTACTGAAATAGCGCCAACCAGTCTCCACAAGCACAATAAATGTATTGACAAAGAGACAATGAACTATTGACAGAGAACCGCATGTGACATCCGCATGCTCACCACGTGCTTATCGTGTGGACAGGAAGGGGGAAACTTTGAACGTAACAATGTGTGTGTGTGTGTTTTTCAGTTAAACACAGAACTGCATATTGCTAATAAAATACGTGTAATCCCTGTATGTTGTGTATTTCTGAGGTATATCAAACTCGTTAGAACTGTTTCGTTGTGTGTTTTAAACTCTGAGGCCTCATATTTAATAGCCTCAGTGTATATTCCCTTTTTAAGTGTACTAAATATACTTTTCTTGGTATCAAATTAAACCTTACGATTTGGCCTAGCTAAATTCGAATATAAGATCTTCGTAGAATGATATTACGTTATGTTTTGCCATCTTTTGAGTCATTCAGCCCAAAATCTCTTACCGTCATAAACCCAGCCAGAAACATGCAAATGAGCCGTGACGGAACAAAGGAATCATTCTCCTGCCCAAAGGAAGAAGTTTACGACCTCCAAAGGAATGTTAGAGAGGGCTGATTCTAACTCAATTCTTACTGAGAAGGAGAAATGAACACTTTTTAATCTTATATATTCCATATACATATATATATAATCCATGTGATAAAAATATTGACATGTATCTAATGTGCCATCTCACATTTTCCCTTAAATGTGCTTGATCTATGTTTTCTTGCAAACTAATGGGTTAATGTTTCAGACTTTGCATACTATGGTTAACCAAAATCATATGTGTGGCATATTTGGTCTCTATAACTTGGTATTCTGAAGATTGAAATGACTGTGTACATGATATGTCGATAACAACAACATATTAGTATTACAAGTATGTTTCCTATTTTCTTTCTTGCACATGCAATGGGCAATTTTACAACAAAGAGCAATAAACCAAATTCCCGCCTAGAACTCAAACCCTTCTTATTGGTGGGACCTGTCTCCTGAGGGTATAAAATTGCTGCGCCCACTTCCTCTCTCTCTCTCTCTCTCTCTCCTCTCTCTTGTCGCTTATCTCTTGCTTTCTGGTTCTCTGAGCCTTGTGCTCTCTCACTCTCTCGCTGAATGATGCCAAACTAGAAGGCCCCAAGGACTCCCAAGCGTGTGCCAGGCTACGGCCTTGACTGCCCATTCACCAAGATCCTCTGACTCTCACTGGTTCTCTCTCATCAAGACAACATCATCAAAGATCAACTGGAGCCTCAACAAATTGCATCAGGACAGTTTAATTCAAATGGGACATGCAAGTATCAAACTTAGTCTCATTATTTGATACATTAAGTATCCTTAACCCCTTTCTAAAAGGGCGTGTCAGAACTAATATGATGGTTTGCTCAGGCTGTTGATCTGCTGAACTTCAAACAATGCTATAACTTCTTGCCTTCCTGTATTCTGCTTCAGCCCTCTTTCCCTTGGTAAACTGTATGAATGTATGTATATGTATGTTAGAGTAGTTTAAATGTTTAGTCTAGTTAATAAAGTCTTGTTCATGTCACATGTAAAGTTGTCTGTGTCTCAAGCTCATATCTAAAGTCACTAATCATAGATTTTGACTACTTGCTCTTAATACTTAGTAAGAAAGTCATTTCCCTTGCCCCGAAATGTACATTTCTATTAATTAATTAATTAATAACCAAAATTGAGTGTTCACGGGATGAACCGAGTATTTGGTTGTAATGTTAATGTAGCTACATCAAGTTAACCCGATTAACTGATCCAAATATTCATAATCGATTATAACAAGTTATGATTGATTATTAATATTTCATAGAGCTGATTCGCTACCTAATGGTGGAAGAATATAGAGCTGATTCGCTACACAGAGCACCAGACGCTCTGAGCAGCTCTTCGTCTGCTTTGGGGGACAGCAGAAAGGGAACGCTGTCTCCAAGCAGAGACTCACCCACTGGGTTGTCGACGCCATTTCCCTGGCTTATCACACCCAGGCCGTGCCCCCCCCTTGCGGGTCCGAGCCCACTCCACCAGGAGTGTTGCGTCCTCATGGGCACTGGCTAGGGGCACTGCCCTAGCAGACATTGGTAGGGCAGCGGGCTGGGCAACACCTAACACTTTTGCGAGATTGTACAATCTCCGAGTTGAGTCAGTATCGTCCCGTGTTTTCTCAGGTACCGAGCCCGTAGAACTCGGTAGCACGCCCACGATCTGACCGGGTGAATCGCTTGCATCTAGCGCCTTTCCCCCTAACCAGGGGAAACAGTGCGCCTTCATTCCCAGGAGATCCCAGGTTTGGGACACTGGTTGATACCTCCCTAGCCCTCGTGGGTCGCAGTTCAGTGGAGGAACTCGCCAACCCAAGCCACTGCGGGTACCGCAAGCTACCCTGTACTGGTATAGGTGCTCCACAGGTAAGGCCTCCTTCGGACTCCCCCTGTGTGTAACACCACGGTTCTGTCCCCTCTGGCGAGCGGACTCCCGTGTTTCCCTTAGGCAGTCACGGCTGCCTCGGTTGCCGTGCTGTATGTTCCCCCCTCTATGAGGCTGGATCCACCACCGCACCAACTTTTCCACATAGGCCCTAAGTCAGGCCTCTGATGGTTTTGCCACTTAAACTTGCCTCCCCTCTCGGGTAGGCGTGGCCTCCGCAGGGTCTTCTCCGCCCTGAATAAGGGCTAAGACCCCCTTCCCTCAATGCGTGTAAGGGCCCCGGCCTTAGTTGCTCTATGCGAGAAACATAGAGAGAAAAGAAGCCCGGCCAGGCTTGGCCCGTTCCCAGGTTGGCGGCCAGCACCTTGTTCCCCCCTCCAGGGTAACGATAAGGAATCCTGATGGCTTAAATGGGGCATTGGGGAAGGGTACGTGCAGCCTGATACAGTTGGTAAGAATACCTGCTCGCTCCTGTATCAGCAGTTTGCATACACGGCTCAGCGCATGGCACTTTTATAAGTGGACCCCTAGTGTCGCTTCTCTGACACAACGTGGAGAGAGCGACAGAAGGGGAACGTCTAGGTTACGTATGTAACCTCCGTTAACCTCTCTGACACAACATCTCGGGTAACCTCTCTGACACAATGTCTCGTTCCCTCCATCGGGGAACGGAGGTTACATACGTAACCTAGACGTTTCTTCTTAATTTGTTACTTAAGAAAAAAAGATAAGAACTTTCTCAAGAAATTTATTCGGGAACACAAAATATTCTTAACCTTTTTCTTTAGATTGTTCTCAAGAAAAAACTTAAGCAGCATTCAAATTCTCAGAACTTAAAAATTAAATATCGTCGTAAAAAACATCTTCAAGTTAGGATGACCTCATGTTGTCTTAAATTCTAAAAGATAAAATGTTTAATGAATTTACTTGGTTCATGTTGAGTCTGAAGTCGCAGTGGCCTGTTTACATAGAGATGTTATTTTAGACTGAAAAACACTTTTAAATGTTATTAATTATATTTTTAATTTCAGCTTGTAATCCATGTAAATTATAACCAAATTCAAACAATACATTTTGTTTTAAAGTTTCTTAATTTGGTGACCAATCATGCTAATGGTTGCACAGCATATAGCACACTCTCTCTCCGTGATATTTAATAATTATAACATTAGAAAGCTGAAACTTTCTTTTTCACCCCCCATCTACATCCCTATCAGAGGTGGGCACAACGGACACAGCCTCCGCCACCTCTTCCCATTTATTCCCCTCATACTTTCTGACGTGATTTTAATATCAAGCTTCCCAAGGAGAACTTTTTCATTTCAGCAATTTCCTCAGCTCTTGTCTACTGAAGTTTTTGCTTCTTTTCCTCCATGTCAAATTAAAAGTTATCAAATAGTTAACAGCAAGTAAATTCTCCTATGGCGGGTATTGTTGTTAAACTAACACATCTCACGCACTTTACATCAAATAATTATCACGAGGTGCTTGCTACTTAAAAAAGAAAAGAAAAAGGTTAATAGATAAATTTAGTGTTACAATTTACCAGTGTTGAAATATTGAATTTGTTGTAGGCTATTAGACAAGGCAAGCTCATGAGCAGGCTGAACAGACAATGTCAAAGTCTGACTTTTCATTCTTAAGAAAATGTTTGTGAATCCGGCTCAAGATTTCAGTACAGGAGACATGAGACAAACTATGCAATCCTCACAGCACACACACAATAAATACGCACAGCACACACACATTTTGGTCAGAATAGGCAGTTTTGTATCATATTAAACTTTTATTTATAGATACTTTTCAGTTTTGAATGTATTATAAGTCTCTTTGTCTGCCATCTTGGATTTATTTTTCTGCCGATCTCAACCCGGTGCATTCTGGAACTCACGGGAAAGGATACATACAATGCTACCTTAGAATTTGGCCAAAACGAGATATCTTAAGAGACAGCATGATTAATATACCTACCTTTTGGAACAGCCTTCGCATCGGGAGTGTGCCAATGATGTCTTAAAATGCTGCATCCTGAGGATGCTCACTAGATTTTAGAACAGACCCAGTATTTTGTATTTTTTTTATTTTTACGTTTTTGTTTTTTTATTCTAATGATCAAACAGCAGATATACGTTGAGAGATGGGTGGTTCTTTACATACCTTACCATGTCCTTTTGTTCAAAGAGTGCTGTATCCTATGTTTAGTCCTTGTTGGTTTTGTTCGGTTTTATTTTTAGTATTAGTTTTGTTTGGTTTGTTTAGGGATGTATGAAATATGAGCGGCCAATATATTACTGGCCGATAACTGGAAAAATAAAAATATCACTAATAATTTGTTGCTGTTTATGTGCTTATGCCAGATAATTTCTTCTATGTCTTTGTTTGTTACTTGTTTTGTTTTTTGACTTTAATGCCCCTGTTATTAACCTCCTGAGACCCAAGCATGACTGTGGTGTGCATTTTCCCTGATTTGTAAATAGTAGCACCTAATAAACAAATAAAAACTTTTCTAGAGCAAATAGTTTTCCTTAAAATTGATGCCCACTAATGTGGTTGTTTTTGAGATGTTACAGCTGATTTTCTATGAAGCTGAATAAATCATTCTTATTCAAAGTAATGGCCAGCATCATCAAATCAGAGCCAACCATGTTCAAATGAAATTTAGCATCACACAATTCTGAATCTGATTACAATTGTCCCATGTCTGCCAAACGGGTGGTTCCAAAACATCATCTGCTGCCTGAATCCAAACTTTTGGTTGGATTTTAGGAGTGAATGCACTTAGCTGCATAGAAAGTTATAGGATGCACACTTGATCCCTATTTAGTGAATGACTTAACCTCCATTGTGCTGTCTGTATGCACTGGTCTCAGAAAAGTTCAAAATGCACCTTATTTTAATCCTAAAGCTTTTCAAGCTTTTGAATGAACCCATTCATTGTCAATGTGAAAATGCACAGTGAATATAGGAATGCATTTAATAATGTTAATGAATAGAAATGAATTGTACAGTGATAACAAAATAAAATATAACAATTGATATTAAAAAGAAACAAAATGACCCACAGATGTGTTAATGATGAAAGTTATCAGAGGTTAACATTGTTTTAGCCTTAGGATTTGTCCACTTGTGATCAGATCATATGGATGTTAATAACAGTTAACATGGCCGAAGTGGACAGTCATGGTTTTATATATATATATATATATATATATATATATATATATATATATATATATATATATATGCATCCTTTCATGGCTAACGCCAACAGAGTGAAAAACAAAACAATACTTTATGCACATGCTATCATTTTAATATGTTCTAATAATCAGTACTAATGATTAAAGTACAGCTGAGAAAGTGAAGTGTTTCCTTTGTTGTAAAGGAGAAAAAGAAAGCTGCTGATAATGCTGAAGATGATGAGGAGGAGGAGGTGGTGTTGGCGTACCTGTCCGGTGTCGATGAAGAATTTGACCCCGGCACCCTGCCTGACCCAGACAAAGTGTGCAAATCTGAATCTTCCTCCGAGGATGACAGGTAAGAATTACCTTCTTTTGAACAGCATGAATGACTTTCGAATCTTTAAAGCCCATTAATTATTATTATCACTTACTACAGCAGAATCTGCGCTGCATCTGAAATCTCTGAAATTCATCTCAATAAAAGCCGATTGGGTTTTTTATTCCCATGAATGGATAGGAGTGTAACAATGCACAGGACTGAGAGAGACACTCTGCAAAGCCTAATTTATTTTGATTCTCTGATATATGAAGTTTCTCTACTTTGCACAGCTTAAAACTGAATCCCAGTATTTCAGTGTTGAACCAAATATAATAGTGAAAAACACGTTACACCAGTAAATCAAGCCAGTCAGGCCTAGAGCCCGAAGCCATTTGTTTTGAGAATAATGGCTGGCTGATGAAGTTACTGGCTGGCTAGCCGGCTCAGCCAAAACCTAAATGGCTGCTGCAGCCGCCAAACTTTTCGTAGCTGCAAATGGCTGAAGCTGCCACTTCATGTCTACAGATGTCTATGTTATACTGATTTACTAGATCTCAATATTTCCAAGCAATGCATGGCTTACACTATATTTCTACAAAATGCAATACAATGTAATAAAGAAAACACCAGATTTTACTTTCACAACGTATGTACATATTTGCTATAGTGCTAGGCGCATTCAATAGCCACTGTAACGTTAGTGAATAATGTCCCTGATGCTGTGTAAGAATGCACACTTGTCAAACTTCACGGAGTAACGTTATGCATATATTTATGACATGTACAGTAATTCGCTGTTCAACTTTATAGTTAAGGCGAGACACTACGGGTGAATAGGGTAAAAATTTTAACTAGCAGATATCACCATGAAACTTTCCCAGTTGATTACTTACATTAAGATGAGAAAAAAATGTATTACAAGTTTTCTTTAATTTAATGTTTAAATATGCAGATTAGGCAATATCTAATTAAATATGTGCTAATTTGCATATATTTTCAAAAACGAAATCTGAGTATTGGATAAAGCCAGGTTAAAAATATTTTTTTCATTGTGTTCACATATTAGATGGGAAAAAAATTACAGAGGGATTTATGGATATCTACTTTTGTTATCCTGTAAATCAGAATATAATGATTTTCGCCATGTTTTTGGAATAAAATGTTATATATATCAGGCTAGGAATAATATATTTACAAATCCCTCTGTAAATGTCTTCATAATATAACAAGGTACTACTGAAGTGGAGATTTCGGACTTGGAGTATGAGAGAAAGGTCATTTTGAGAAAACGGGCTTTAAAGATTTATCATCAGCCAATGAGATCGCGCATTCAGTCTTATTACTTTCACGATTGGTTGCTGATAAAAAGGAAATGACCATATTTGGATCCAACGGGATTGTACAGAAGAGAGAGAGCTTCCTAACGGTGCATGTGATGAGAGGGTGAGTGACGGCAGAGATCGCGGAGAAGTATGTTGATTAAGAACGCAAACTTTTGTTGAATTTATGAGAAATCTACAGACGCTAAACAGACGAAGTGTAGTAAATGTGAATTTCGGACTTTTTTCAGCACAAGTCTGAAAGAAGACATGTTATTGAAGACAAATATCCAAAAATCTCAAAATTGACCAGTAAAAAAAAACGATGTTTTTGCCTGCCGTGTCTCGCCTTAATATAAACACACACTGTTATCAGAATTATTTTGGACAAAGTTTTGCACATTTCACTTCAATGTACACTGAAGCATGCGTCGTGAATTAGCAATGTGGAAACGGTGGTTTGTTACTGCAGTAATATCACGTTCAGTGCTATAAATCTCTCCGTTCCAGAATATTTGGTTCATAACATCAATATTTGATTCAGGTGTTTGTGCAACCGTGCCCTGAAGATTTAACAAAAGTCTGGGTAGGCCTAAGTTAAAAAAAAAAGTAAGTAGGAATTAGGAAAGTATGTGAGAAGTGAGATCAAAATTACCTTGCTTTCTTCTTTCCGCCATTTCACCTCAGTGCGAGAAAAACATGCATCGCTTCTTCTGTACGGAAAACGAGCAATTTTAATTGGTCAGTCAATTCACTGATGAGTCTGTGTATTGTAGCAACGGGCACAAGACTGTGCTGTTATGAATCCAGTGGGAAAATAGATCTCGTGTATTGTTTATATATTTCGTGTGTGTATGTCTCTATGTGATAGAATTATTATTTGATGCAAATAATTCTAGCCGGCTCAGCCAAACTTTATCAGATGGCGGCTCAATTTGGCTTACGAAATTATTGGCTGGCGGCGGCTGAAATTCTAAATGGCACAAATGGCGGCGCCTGGCGGTGGCTTCGGTGTCTAGTCAGGCCGACACCACGTTGCAATGCCATTATTATTCAGAAATGAGGAATTTATTCTTCTGACTTAATTACCACCTCCACTGTCTCTTCTTGTTTTGAGTTTGTACAGTTCGATTTGGCTCAAGCATGCTGATCCCGTTTCCTTTTTGTACTAAAGTTTCCTGCAGAATTGCCTCTCAGAGGATGTATCTCTCTACAGGGTAAAATGATTCATTCTCCCCTTGTCAGCATTAAACTCATATCCTTTAGCTAGCTGTAGATAATCCTATAAAATGCATAATTACATCCAGATTTAAAGTATGAATGGGCAGGAGTTCTCGGAAGTGACATCAATGATCAATCATGAAAATGATTGATAATTAATATGCTTGACAAGACTTTTCACTGAATTCGAAATTCAGTGACAAATACCTGACAACTATAAACAAATGTGTCAAAAGAGGGGCCTTTTTTAAAAAATCACGATTGATTATGTGTGATTTTCAGTGGTGCCTTGATTGTCAACAGAGACGTCTCATAGCAACTAAACTGATAAATTATGCTGCAGTGCTAACGTTTGTTCTACAGGTTTTCGATAATCAAAAGAATGTTTAATCCACCTTGTTTTGAACATCTGTCTCTGCAAACATGTGCTTAACACATTTTATTTTCATATAATGTAGACATTTTGACTCATGTATGTTATTTAATAAAAGGGAAGTTTTATCACTGACTGTAAATCTCCCTCTGTGCCTACATGTGTCACACACCTGCATCTTAGCAAAATCAGAGCTGAAGATTTCCGCAAGAGTTGTAAGTCCAACATAAAGTGGCATTCCATTGCAGTTTTAAAATTCTGAGTTAAATGGGAGGAAGCAAGAATCATCACTGCAATAAACTCTAACAGAGCGCAGCGTGACATTCTGTCCAGGGCAAAGACAGTGCTCTAAATTCTAGAGAAGCACGCGCGCGCACACACACACACACACACTTTCTTTCAAACATCAGAGGCTAGATGAAGCAGAGCTCAAAACTATTTTCAACTTAACACAACGTTTTAAAAACGCAATTGTTATGGCATCTCCAGTCAATCGCAGTTTGCAGATACATGGTTCAGAAACAGTGGTGCATGTTTACTAAGCTTATTACGGTAACCTGAAGGAAGAATAGACATGTGTTTTAATGAATTGGCCATGCCATTGGAGTCTTTACATAATGACAAAATATCATGCATTGTATTTTGATTATGCCATATTTTGTACTTATTGAAACAGACTACATTATAACAACATATAACAATAAATTATACAATAAACAATAAAAACCACTTGACTTGACTAAATATACAATGGAACAATGACAAGCAATGCAGCAGCCAAAGATTTATAACATATATGTACATATACTATATGTACCCCCCCTCGCTGGGTACTCAAGTAATTACTTTGAGTACTCAAGTACAAAAAATGATCAAAATGCCCTTCCCTAATTTAAAGTGAGAGATAAGACAAGTCGTTATCTGCCCTTTTTTCACTTTCCTTGTGTCTTTTTTTCTATTCTCTCTTTTGTAAAAACCCATCACATCCGGTTCCCTTTTTCTTTGCCGTCTGTCTCTCCATCTGTCTCTCTGTGCCTTGATGTCTCTTGTTTTCTGTCACTCATTCATGTACACAGATTTGTATAAGACACTTACGCATACACTCAAACACTCCCAGTGAGTGATTTCTGTTGTGTGGCGTAACAGGGAAGGTGATACAGCAGCAGTGGCTTAGATTAATGACTATGTGCGGGGTGTTTACTGCATGGCTACACTTGCTGAATGCAGGAGAGGCTCCGGTGCTGCAAATAAATCTCTCTTTCTTCCCCTTCCTTTGGCTCCTTCTTCCGTTTTCACTGCCATCATTTTGAAGGTTGTCTTTGGGACTGAAGCCAGTGTCAATGAACCTCAGCTCGTTCCTGTGCAGTGCCTGCCTTCCTTACTGTCATGACAGACCACCACACCCCCCATCCCCCCGTCCCCTTCGGGGGATTTTAATGGGATCCTATTGGCTCTGCCTCACCTCTGCCCCTGCAAGTGTGCTGTGGAAAGAATAGCAAGATGCTATTGAAATCTTTTGGAATATATTTTAAACATTCTGCTCAGCAATAAAAGACTTTCAAAGGCTTTTAATGCCTCTTGTCTTGTCTGGAGCTCACTGGTGTGATGGTGTGATCTGTTCATTCTGATCCTGAGTCATTTGGAAACAGCCAGTGATTTGGAACTGAGCAGTCAGAAGACCTTAAGATCACTTATGTGTGCTTGCAAAAAAACATGACAGGTATAGACCAGATTGATGATGTCAGAGTTGTTGTTGTTGTTGTTTTTTTTTTTTGGTTGGTTGGTTGGTGTGAAAGCAATTTCTGAACTTGAGTGAAAACCAGCGACTGCACTCTGTAGTCCACATAAAAAGGATAATGTGATCTCCGGTACGGTTTGCAACTGATAGGAATACAATCCGTCCAAAGTCATGGAAGTGAACTGCTATTGATGATGTATAATTTGCATGCTCCTTTTCATACCTATTAGTATTCCATATTTCTAATTGCTGCTTGTCTCTGAATAAATTGCCCTTGGAGAGCAGCTTGCATTCTTTGCATCGTTTGGAATGCATCCCCAGCAGGCAAACACAAGTGCAATTCTATGCATGCAAACATTTGCTCATATTTCCAAAAGGACAAAAACATAAAATGCTGAAGCTGGCATTGATTAACTAGTTAACTAGAAGCTATAACTATGCCACTAGTTCTCACAGTGGTACTCGTATTGATTTCACAAATGTACCATGGTTCATACCGGAGTAATTTAACCTGAATAGAGATCCGCGGGAGGTGGGGTAGTCATTTTGAACAAGAAAGCGCACATGGGTGCACTATTCTGTTCTTAACTCATGTAATTAAGTAAGGATCATTTAACACCTTTTAACTAAATGATGTGCTGATCTGTCATTCTTCCTGGGTTCTTCATGCTTTTTATAATGTAAAATTAAGGTTGGTGAAAGATCTTTGGGTAGATCCCTATCATTTACATTTACATTTATGCATTTGGCAGACACTTTTATCCAAAGCGACTTACAGAGCCCTTATTACAGGGACAATCCCCCCAGAGCAACCTGGAGATAAGTGCCTTGCTCAAGGACACAATGGTGATGGCTGTGTGGATCGAACCAGCGACCTTCTGATTACCAGTTTATAAGTTATGTGGTTTAGACCACTACACCACCACCACTCTGCCAGAAACGGAGTGGTGGTGTAGATGAAGTGTTGTTTGGCTAATGTGCTGATCCTTCCCATTTATACACCTCATTATGTAGATCCAAGAAGCTCTTTTAACAAATGCAAGCTTGGAACATACACATACAGTCTACAGATCACAAGATTGTGAAAAAAAAACAAAATGCTGGAAGTGGCTTTAAATTAGGGATGTGAAATTTAACACATTCATTTCTGCAATTAATTTTTTTTGTTTAAAGCGTTCTAAAAAATTTACGCAATTAATGCAGTATTAACCAGTTTTTCTTTTTTTATTCCTGAAACTTTACTAAATAGGAGAAAAGTGTGCAGAGTTGTTTCTAACTGAACTGAATGAAACTGATAGTGTGAAGCAGTGCACGCTTATTCATTCCACACAACACATCTCCAGTTCTTAATCAACACGGGAGCGCAGTTACGGTACAGAGAATGAAGACTTTACCTGCAAGCGGGCGTGTAATACGGGCAAGCTGCTGTATCTCTTCACATTGCGTAAAAATGCTCACTGACTTTCATCTGAACCCATTTCAAAAGCAAAACTGCCCGAGAGAGACCCAGCATGTGTGTGATAGGACTGAGAAGGACCTGGCCGTTCAAGCTTGAGAAAATAATAGTTTTGAGAATTTAAACTTCAGCATTCAATATGTTTTAGATCTGTGTTTAGTGTATAATTTCTCTTGCTAGTAAAGTTTGATATGAATTGAATCTGCCCATTTGGTCTTATTATTAAAAAAATGTCCACTGGAGAATGCCACAAGATTTTGCCCAAATATGAAATTATGTAATTAATATTGTCCACTTATTATATGTAATGTATTCATATACTTGTATCAAAGATTAATAACTGTAAAAATGTCTCTATCCATAAAAAAATGTAATGTACATTTGAACATGTACATATTTAAATAATTTAAATAAATAATGACTAACCAATGTCTTGCAAGTTCTTTGAGACAAAATATAAAATATATTTATATATTGATTTTTGTTGTAATGTATCATATACTATAATTAAATCACAATCATGATTAATCACAGAAAAATTCGTGAATAATTAGTTAAATTTTTTAATCGATTCATAGCCCTGCTTTAAATTAAATGGCTTTCCTTACAACAAAGCAGTGTTTGTTCTTATCTTGGAATTGTTTACATTGGTCACCTACACTGAGAAATACATCCCCAGTTACCTCAAAAGCACATAAATGCCTTTAACGTGAGATGCATGTTGGTAATGGGAATTGTCCGTGCCTCTTAGATATACCTCTATCCATTCTTATTGCTAAATGACTGCTTTGGCTCCTTTATGCTTGGTCCCGTGGGAATTTTTTAATGCCAGATTCAGTCAGCACAAGGAAAGTCCTTCCTAGCTTAGCACATATCCATCCTGCATATCCCCATATTGACAGACCAAAAAGTACTGTTAAAAGATTCAAACACAATTACTATAGAGTACCATATATCACTTGTCTTACATTATGTCACATAATTGAACATTAACCCTTGTTCTGTGTTTGGGAACAGTGATGAATCAGATCATGGTGGTAGGAAGAGAACCTTCAATGCAGCAGCAGTGAGGAGGAGGATGGTGAAGTTGAAGAACAGCAGAGACCAGTGGACAGAAAGAAACCCAGGAAGGAGTTCAGAGTTACTCCTCTGGACACTGGCCTCTCACTGGCTGAAGATGAGGAGCTTGTGTTGCAACTTCTGGATGGTCACAGCTAGTGGCTTTGAAAGCAGAGCCATTTTCCCAGCAACCCAATGGATGCTTGTTCAGTGTATCTGTATGTTGAGTTTATACATTATAAAGATGTCCCTTTCTTAATACAAATATATCCTGATTGTTACCCCGATGTTAAAGATTCATTTTCAGATTCATCTTATACCTCTTACTGTAGAATCTGTAGACTGTATGGCCAGAAGAATGTGGACACCCGAACACCACACCAATATGTGCTTGTTAAACATTTAAATTAAAAACTAGTGGCATTAATAAGGATTGTGTCCTCCCAAACAGGGTTTCCACATAAGTTTGGCCATGTATTGTTGGTGTGTGCACAGGTTAGAATTTCTCTCCCTTTCCTGCCTCTTCCTCCTATTTATTTCCTCTCCCGCTGAAGACAGGTATTGAATTCTCTTGAGGCGTCTTGCCAGACAGCCTCATATTACATAAAAACTCCTGTTTTGCAATGAAGTTGATGTCACTCTTTAGAGAGAAAGTCCCAGGTGCTATCTACATCCTATTACTGTTAAACTGCTCTCATTATTTCTAGTTTGAATATTGCCTTCCTGACACACTGAACCACCACTTAATGTATGATTTACTCTCCCTCATCTCTGTGTCTGATATTGAAATGGTGGATTTTGTAGCTTGGAACTGTTGTTCCCTATTCAACACAAATCCAGCCTTCTGGTTTGTCTGGTTATCTGTATTCAGCCACCTCAGGAGGGGTATTGGGTTTAAATGAGACAAAAAGTCAAGTTCAGCACCAGTATAACTTTGCTTTGCTCAATGGTGTTGTTATCCAACAATCCTGCTATTCACTTGAGTCCCTGTGTTCAGATATGATATTTGAAACTTCTCAAAGTGAACTAGTAACAATATTCCTCATGCGATCTGAGGCTCTGGGCATGTATCATTCATATTTAATTGCCCACTTGCATTTGAGAGCTCATTGCTCCCCAATGATGCAAGTTTCGATTGACTCATACTCGTAAAGCTGCTTTTCAACATACAGTGGCTCAAAGAAGTATTTGGACACTTAAGCCACATTTAGAATGTGTGAATATACTTGTATTAGACGTCGATACCAAGTGCCAAGTTTGTTTTAAAGATGTCACAAACAGTTTATTAGGTTTCAAATTATAAAAACAATGGTTCAAAATGTAGTATTCGGATACTTTCCTTTTGTCTTACTAGAACATCTAGTGGTTACTCTGCTAGGGCAGCTGTGTGAACTTAAAGTGAACTGACTTTACTAAAACAAGCTTGAGTCTAGTTGGTTAAAAGTATTTGCAGAAATTGCAAAGAAAATGTAAGTTGGTTTTGAGAAACGCTCTAGCATAATTTGATTGTAGATACCACTTATTTTTATATTCTGTTTTATAATGCAACAAGATTCATGCACATTTATGTGACTTCGGTGTTCAATCCTTTTTCTGGGCCACTGTAGGTATTCATATTTTTAATTGTTCAAAGATTCTTTTTTTTATACTTCACCGATTCGTAACACTTTTAACAAAACTGCAGGCAGGCAGTTCTTTGAGTGTTGTGTTGGATGTGACAGACATGCACATTGATGTATTGTGTTTGTGTATGACTGGGTTGCATAGATTCTCTTTGTGTTCTGGGATTGCGGGTGAAGAGTCATCCATCACAGACGTGAGTTTATTAGGTGCCTGCATCCTGCCTAGAAAGCCATTTCCCTTGGTGCTATTTCTCCCTCTAATGACTGTTTCAGCTCTTAGGGGTATGTAGCACTTCAGTTATTTCTCTATAGCCATGTGTACAGAGAGCTTAATAATGCATATGCTCAAATTCAGATTGCAGCTCCTTTTTTTGCTTAAAGATGGATTTATAAAAGACTAGTTCACCCAAAAAGACAATTCTAACATTATTTAGTCACCCTTGTGCCATTTCAAACTCATATGATGTGTGATAAAAATGTAAACTCTGAAGAACTGCATAAGTTTTGTGAGGAACAAATTACATTTGTTAATTTAGGTTGATATTCACTGAAACTTTTGACATCCATTCAAGTTCTCTTTGTCTGTTTCATGATATAAGTAGTAATATCTGATTTGTGAACAAATAATATTGGTAACACTTTACATTAATGTTTCCCTTGTCAAGGGTTTATAAGAAACTTGTGTCTCTGCAAAACAAAAATGGGTGTTTTCCAATCAGTGTGCATTTCAAACAGGGATGGGTGTTTTTCAACCAGTTTAAATGATTTGCCTACTACATTCAGATTCCACACTTTCATTGGATAGTTCAAAAACACCCATCCCAGTTTAAAAACACCCACAGATTGGGAATGTACATTATAGTTCCGCAGAGGCCTATACTTTGTTTATAAAGGGGTTTATTAATGACTAAGTAATAATTTACAAATGCATTATAAATCATTGTTATGCAGTTGTAACATCATGAATAAAAAGGGCAACTTTCATACAATACTTGCCAAATAGTGAGCCTTTTAACTTGCATGTTATAAATGCTTAAATAAAACTTAATGCTTAATTCATACTAATATTAAACATATCAAAAACATAAAATGCCATAATTCATGATTTATGTCACAATGCAGCAAAAATAGACTATTGTAGTGAGGTTAAATGATGTGTTATGTTATATATTTAATATTTATAATATTGTGACTCACTTTTGTCTTACCTTGTCCTATACCTTTGGTCCTCTGAAAAACACTTTTCAGGTCTTCATGCTATATCATATACCTGAATGAACTTTATGTACATGAGATTCTAATGTTGGTATCTGCTTAATACTTTTTTCATTTGTGTCCACTTTACACCAAGGTACACCAAGGTACATTTTCATAGGTTGCTAATGTTGAGAAAGTGTTATGAAGCATTTAAAACAGGTAAAATGGTTCACTATTTGGCAAGAATTGCATGAAAGTCTAAATTTTTATTCACGTTGTTATAACAGCATGTCAATGATTTATAACGCATTTGTAAATGCCTTGTTAGTCATCAATAAAGCTCTTTATAAACCCTTAACAAAGGGAACATTCATGTAAAGTGTTACCATGAGTCAGAACCTTTCAGTGAATTCAGTGAATCTGGTTTACAAAACAAGTCTGAATCATTTGTTCACAAACCAGATTCAATGCAGTGGTTAACAGCACACTTGAGGGCTAGATTGTCAGTTCAATAAAGTGACTGATACAATGGTTCTCCTTTTGTGTTCTCCAGAAGAAGCAAAGTTTGGGACGACATGTGAGTATGTGAATTATGTTACAGTTTTACATTTTTGGGTGAACTATTCATTTGGAAATAGATTGAAGAAATGCATCAGACATTTCTTGTGAATCTCCATTCCAAAGATGCTCTAGTCACATCTGTTTGAAATTGCAAACTTTGATTTCAAGCTAATTTGTATCAGTTTCTGCCTATGTGACGCTTCTGTTCCAGAGGTAATTATAGAGTATGACTCCACTGCAGAGCCTTTTGGGAGAGGATGAGATGTGCCATGTTGTCTTCAGCAAGATTTATCACATCTGGTGCCACTTATGTATTGGATACATGTGAGAGCTCAGCATATGCTGTTCTTTTTTATACAGTAAAGTACTGTAAAATTATGATCCACAACCTAACCTGATTTAATGGGATACCCAAAGTGCACTTTATTTCCTCTGCTCTCCTGACTGTAGTTATTTTGTTTATTTCAAAAATTATGTTAATTTAATTGCATCTTTATTTTACTTGGAATGTGTTTTCAACTTGCTAGGTTGAACAAGTTCACATCTATTTATAATAGTTTCTATGGTCTTTGCCAAGTGGTTGAATTGCTCATCAGTTCTTGGTCCAGGTGAGGAATACAAAGCAATTTTGATTTGTTTCAAATTGCATCGAGAGCTTTCTGGCAAATGGGACAGCTGGTACTCGGCTCTAGAGAAAGGCAGGAACACTAGAGGGAAAAAATTTAGAATTGTCGACAATCACAGCACTCAATTGAGCGTTAGTCAGCATCTACTCTCTTTTTGAGGTTGCAGATTATGAAAGCAACTTTCAGAAGTATTCTTAATGAATTTGGCCTAAAAAATGGCACCAAATAAATCCAATGAGGACTCAACAGTAAGGAGTCAGTGACACATTGGATCCCACTGAATGGACTACAGCTTGAATTAATGAAGCCATTTTCTTTTGAGGGTTTTAATGAGATAAATGAATGCATGTATACATCTGAAATACATTTTCAGCACTGGACAACACCATCTCTCCATCTGTGGGGATTGTTTTTGTTGCTGTTGTCTCATTTACATGCAAGTCAACACGACTATTTACTGGAGCACTTTATTGATTCACTATAGCCTTTGGTGCTCCAAATGTTCGCTCTCTCTCTCTCTCTAGGCTTATGTGGTCGAATGAGGAGTCCAAACCTCATGCGTCATTAAAAATAAATGGCGAAAAATTGTAGTGGAGCAAGCATCGGAACACTCTCTTGGGACGGTGATTATTTGGAGCCCGAAGGAATATGTGATGAATACATCTTACGTCAGAGACCTGTGGGAAGTCATCTTTTCAAACCAACACCTTATTCTACACCGACCCATACACTAACGGGACCAGGCACTTTTATCAGGTACTGATTGAACATTTAGTTAATTTTCCGCTGATAATATATTTTTAAAAGCACATTTTCGGTACTTTTGTCCGTCAGTAAATAGCCTACATTAAATCATCTGATATATGTTTATCATGTTTCGAGTTTTTCTCCTTTTGCAAAATCCAAATTTTCTCATTTTGAATTATTTTTAGGATTGTCCTATGAGATGTTCTCCGTGATCGGATAAAAGAATCCCAGCGACTAAAGGAACATTTAGCGGCAATTCGCGTGGACATGCACCTGATGACCAATTTTACATTTGGACCGAGAATTACATTTCGCGGATTGCGAATAACAAGGTCCAAGATGACATCCGAGATTACGTGGGGCGCTTTTAACGGAGCGTCCGAGACTAACGGGACACGCGTGGAGAAAGTTCAGCACGTGTTCCAGCCTTTCTCATCCACTGTCGCTCTTCTGGTGCTCGGGGCAGTCATCATAGGGATTATGTTACTTTCACTGACCACGTACCACTTTCACAAAAGCAAGATGAAGAAGCGGAAGATGCAAAGGGCACAGGAGGAATATGAGCGGGATAACTGTAGTCCTTCCATCCTTCCCAGAGTGAAGCCCACACCGATTCGCGGTGTGATCGCGCGCCCTGCTACACCGCATCCCTTCAGACAACCTCCTCCGACAAACTAACCACTAAACACCGAGAGGGAGTCGAGTTTGAAGGAGAAACGTTGTCTTCATAACATGACGCCACAATGTTGTGGCTTTTTACTGTAAATAATTAAGATGAACGCCTTGGAATCCGCAGCATCTATATCAACCGCTCACGTTCACGTTGGGAGATTTAGGGGCTGTTCACACCGAACGTGTTTTTGCGTCCGCCCGCGCTGTTTTTCAATTGTTCTTCATAAACACGCGCTAGACGTATTTGACCGTCTCAAGCGTTTGTTATACGTAGTGTTTGATTTAAAAAAAGAATGTAAACTTTTAAAAACGCGTCTCGAGACTCTTGCGTATCAGCTGCTCTGTTTGCGCTGCGCCTAAGCGTTTTTAGCGCAAACACGCGTTCGGTCTGAACGATGCTGTTCGCTAAAGAGGTAGTTACAAGCGAACTTAACTTAGTTTGAACGAAATCTGAATCATTTTTATTTGAGCCTATAATGTGTTGTAAGTGGAAATCGATTAATGGTCCAACAGTGAATACAACCAGTTGTAAATGAAACTCTGTTAAAGGGATTTTGAATAGCCTATATAGAGAGAGAGACAATGTGATGTGGTCAAATAAATAATAATAATAATAATTTATATATTGCTATTATTTATATATTACTAATAATTATATTATATACTGTCCAAGTTATTGGATAAAATGTATTTTGCTTTTATTTTATTTATTCTATATGATGCTTTGGCAACATCCTTTTTGAAACTTCCATGCCAGTAAAGTCCATTGAATTGAATTGAATTGAGAGAGAGAGAGAGAGAGAGAGAGAGAGAGAGAGAGAGAGAGAGAGAGAGAGAGAGAGAGAGAGAGAGAGAGAGAGATTCTGAACCACTGTCCAGGGTGCTGGTTTTTTCTTTACTCATTAAACTTTGTTAAGGATGCGAACATACAGTATAGGATTATTAACATTAGTTAAGACTATTAGCCTATTAAAAGATTGATTATTTATTTGTAAGTAAAGATTAAATACAGAATTACAGAGCTGTATAAAATGATGAGCAAGTTCATATACATCTTAGGGGCTCAGTCCACTTATTTTAGCTTATGCACTTGATTTTGCTTATCCATAACCAAGCATTCTGCAGAAATGTGTATAAATCATACCAATATAAAAGCATTGATAAGGCTAAACTTTTTAGTTGAGACTAAACAGTTATTTGGTATTTACTTTTCTTTCAGGTTTAAACTTGTCACAAATCATCATGTAAATGGCTCTCGTTTAAAAATAAATCCTATTTGACTACAAATCCACTTTATTATGAGTCTTTTTTTTTAACCACTCATTCTCTATGGCAGTCTTTATTTGTCATAAATGTTTGAGTACATGGCAACAGAGGAGACGTGTGGTTGGACATGTCAGTTAGTTTTTTTTTTCTGACACAGGAACTTCTGACATAGTTTCATCTTAATTCCAGATTTAGTTCAAGACAATCTGCAGGTCATTTTATAATGCATCTTGCTACTTTAGCCTTGTCCACATGCATAGTCTATGTATTTTGGCTTCACTAAGATAAACATGATGCCCACATATGTGGATTTTGAGACATTATTCACTCAAAAGTTGAAACTTTACAAATAACTTAAGATATTAACACATCTGTGAGTCATTTAGCTTCATTTTAATATAAAGCTTGTTATATTTTATTTTGTTATCACTGTACAGTACAGTTCTATTCATTAACATTAATTAACATTAGTGAAGACGTTCCTATGTTTACTGTACATTTTCACATTGACAATCAATGGGGTCATTCAAAAGCTGAAAAATGTTTCTTTCAGAGGCTTTATATGGAGTTAGGATGAAAATAAGATGCATTTCGAACTGTTCTGAGACCAGTGCAGACAGACAGAGGTAAAAGAGATAGTTCACCCAAAAATGACAATTATCTCCTGATATACGCACGTTCATGGTATCTCTGATGTGTATGACTTCCTAAAACAAATTAAGATTTTTAGAAAAATATTTCAGCTCTGTGGATCCACACAATACAAGTGAATGGGTGCCAAAATTGAAATGCCCCAAAATCCACACTAAGGGAGCATAAAGGTAATCCATATGACTCCTGTAGTTAAATCCTGGGACCATTTTTTTTATTTTTTCTTGTGCCTCCAGGGTTAGTGAGCAGGCTCTACCTGAAGACTTTTGTTGGCTCTGATTCATTTTAAGGAGAACCATTGAACCCATATATGAAGTGCACAACTGATTAAGTAACATAAAATATATTACCTGACCGAGCATTATACTCTGGACTGTGTTACAGCATGCTGCATACCTCTCAGCAGTTTTGCAGCAACTGCAATTTATCCTTTGGGGTAAAAAAAAAAAACGATTTCACCTGCCTCTCACTGACAGAGTTATCTTGATTTATGACAGGCTGCTCTTTCAGACTTTTCAGCTCAGTAAAGTGAAATTCAGAGTTAATCTCCCATGAGCACAATGATAAAACCATACAGATTATAAAGAAGTTTTCAAACTGTCAATCAAAGGATACTCTCTTCAAATTGTGTTGATGTAGCTGCAGGGTTAAAGTTTCTCTCAATTGCACTGTTAAATTACCCTGAACATGTTTTAGAGAAACCAGTGCCTGCAGGAGGGATGCTTGGGCCTATGACATATGAGCTGCTACAGCAAATCGTCATCAACCCACCATTCCTTCACAGAGCTGTGTATTTAAAGTGCAAAGTGGGAGTGAGGCCTGGATCCCAGCTCTGTGTGCAGACATGACAGACACAAGCTTGTGTATCAGTGGAGGAGCCGTCAGATTTAGAGGCACCTATGGAGGCAACCGTCTGTTCTCCGGAGCTAGGGGCAGTGGCATGAGCATGTCACTGTCCCACTCACTTGGCATCGGAAGAGGAGCTGGAGTTGGTTTTGGGACTGGAGCTAGTGCAGGAGCAGGGCTAGGAATTGGTCTTGGAGGAGGGCTTGGCTTGGGTACAGGAGGAGCCAGAGCAGCAGGGTTTAGGGCTGGCATAGCTCAGAGCCCGTCTTGAGGGCAGAGTCTTCAAAATTGGATGCTATGGTTTCAACCCATCCTTCATCAGTTCTACCACCACAGTGGATGCACACATTGGTCCAGTGCCCAGCATCGTTCCAACGCTCCGCTCCCCAGACACAGTGCAGGTCACTCACATGAAGGAGAAGGAGGAGCTGCAGGCCCTCATTGACAAATTTGCGTCTTTCATTGATAAGGTCAATCACAAGCATTCTAAGCCAATATCCACTAATACTGTACTTTTTCTTTGAGAAAGCATTCATTTAGGCATGTTTACACCTCTAATCCACACTAGAACATTGTTTTCCTTTTGAAAATGCACTCCATTAATGCATAGTACTTTGGAAAATGAAGATTTTCAAACTAAATTTGTTTTCAAACAAAAATGGATTAGTGTTTTTGTTTAAAATATTCAATATAATCAAATAAGGAAAGCGGCATTCTAGTGTGTATAAGAGGGGTAAAAGGATCGAATGCGTTTTCATTTTTAAACGTTTATCTCTCATCCACACTAGGCATTTTCTTCAGAAACGCTCTCCATTAATGTATTTGGAAAATAATGATGTTAGGAAACAAAAAATGGATTACTGTGGATGTGGCCTCTGTTAACTCATGCTCAAGTAATGGAAAAAAATTAGAAAGTAGAAAGTAAATTCACTGCTTTCATGAACTACAAACTAAAAATAATTCACTGAGGCATGAAAATAGTTATTTAAAAACAAAATGAAATACCAAGGATGAAACAAATTCATTAAAACTTACCTTAATAAAAATCAAGTGACAAGCTCTAATAACTGGATAGAGTATCTCTGGTTGGTATTTCTGACTATGACTTTGACACTGACCACAGGCCGGTCTCTAGAGCAGCGCAATGCAGTAGTTAAAGCCAAGATTTCCATGTTTACCAACCCAGAGAAGGGCGGACCAGCAAGCACTTCCATCCTTCTCACCTCTGCCATCGGAACATCACAGCTACTAAAGAGGCCATCATCGCTGAGATAGAGCACTATAAAGGCATTATTGATGATTTGCAGGCCATGTGAGTCCACCTCGATCTCTGAGTCTCTCTTCACTAAAGAATTAACCTGCACTCATGAATAATAAAAATGACCTTTGTTCAAGAAACCCTACAATCTTTGCCTTAGCACTAAAAGCTATTTTTTTTAAGCTCTTTTATCTTTCAATTAAATGTTCATTACATTTAAATGCAGTAGTAATTACATATGCAATTATAGTCCACTAAACTGCTGTACAATTATATTAGTTCTGCTTATTGGCACTTTGTGGTTTGTTCTTAAGACTGTTTGACATAACACCACATCTGTATTGGTAAATTCATTGTACTGTCATGGGTAAAGCATTTGAAGTTTCTCAAATTAGTATTTATATCTTATACCACCTGCTTAGGTGATTATTACAGATATGATGTATATCACCTGTGCAGCAAAGTACCAGCCACAATTGTATACATGCACCTGCACATTCTCTCCTTTACTATCTCAGGTATGAAGAGGAAACGGCTCAAACCAAAACTCTGGAAATGGATTGGACTACACTGAAAGAGGTATGAAAATATGAAGTCAATTCAACCTCACCCAGATCTATCCCACAGAGTGCTAGATTGCTCACTTTTACAAATTCTCCTCCATTAGGATGTGGACAATCTCTACCTTACCATCTTTGAATTGCAAACCAGCATCGCAGGATTGGAAGATCAGATTGCTCTATCCATGCAGGTGTATGATGCTGTAAGTGAACAGTCATTTAGAAAAGCTTTTACTGTCTGCAATACCTCCACTTATTACAGCATGCCTCCCTTTATTTCAGAAGAATTTTAGGCAGTGAGTTAAAATGGATCATTAACTGTACCAATGCCTTAAGCATGTATATTTGTATGTGTGAAAGAGCTGAGAACCATTGTGACTGGTGGTATGAAGTCAGCAGATTCCATTTCCGTGGATAACACAGCCCAGGCACTGGATCTGACCACAGCGATAACTGAAGTCAAATCTCTCTATGAAACCCTGGCTCAATGCAGCAAACAGGACACCCTCCTCTCAGTGCTAGACAGTGTATGAAATTTCAGCTCTTTAATACTGCACAAACGATATTTAGAATGATACCTAATGAATATGTTAGGGAATAGAAATTATTGTAGTGTTATTTTGTACTCATGTACATTTAGTCACATCCTTACATGACTATTTGGATCATGATTGTCTTGTAAAGTCAGAATCAATTAATCTTTTGCCAACTGCTTCCCCCAAGTGGCGAGTCAGTCTGTTGCAGCTGTGTTGATGCCACCACATTTGCTTTTGGACATGCTGAGATCAAACCACAACCTCTTTTCTCCTTTAATGGATGTACAGCTCTCCATGATGTCTGTATCCACTCAACCCTGTTCTCAGACACTCACCGAAGCCAAGGAGGAGTTGAGAGTTTACAAACTACAGATTGACTATGTGCAGACGGAGATTGAGAGGCTCAAATCCTTGGTGTGTATTTGAACAAAGGCTGGCAATTCATTGCAGTTATTTTAGTGCAATTAATACAATTAAAAGTAATTGCCAATATTTAATAAGCACATCATCATGTTCATATTTTAATTATTTATTTTAAGATACACTTTGTAATTTTTTCCTCATTAAAGATTGTAAGAATTAAATAGTAATTTTAAAACTAATGTATAAAATCATGTCAACTCACATGAAATGAAGACTCCAGTCATATCATTAACCTTATAAAAACTGTTTTATTCTACATAGAGTGGGTCCCTTCATGGGGGCTGCCATGTTAACATCACATGACCTACTACTCGCTTAAAGGAATAGTTCACTTCAAAATGAAAAATTTCTCATAATTTACTCATCATACATCCCAGATGTGTATGACATTCTTTCTTCTGCAGAACACAAATGAAGATTTTTAGAAGAATATTTCACAGCTGTAGGTCCGTACAATACAAGTGAATAGTGGCCTGAACTTTGAAGCTCACAAAAAGCAAATAAAGTGATCATAAAAGTAACCCATATGACTCCAGTGGTTTAACCCCGTAAACCTCCATTTCTTTTGAAGCATAATAGATGTGTGTGAGAAACAGATCAACATTTAAGTCCTTTTCTTGCTAAAAATCTCCACTTTCACTTTCACTTCCACATTTTTTTGTGTGTTCTTGGTGTGCATTGCCACCTAATTTTCGGGGCTGGTCATGGGTGGATATTTATAGTAAAAAAGGACTTAAATATTGATCTGTTTCTCACCCACAACTGTCATATAGCTTCTGAAGAAATTGATTTAACAACTGGAGTCAAATGAATTACCTTTATGATGCATTTATGTGAATTTCATCACTACTTGCAAAGAATCTTTGTCATATACATCTGAGATGGTATGATGGTGAGTAAAATATTAAAGAATAACACTTTTGGGTTAACTATTCCTTTAATATCAATAACCTCCCTGTCATTGGACACATACACTCATGGATTAAATTATTATTTCACCTGGGGGGAATTTCCATAAACCCCCTAGACTGCAGTGGGATATTTTGGGGAATAATTGATGTTCTCTTCAATGACAGACCTTGCAGATGGAGTCTCAGGTGGATGAGGCAAAGTGTCACTCCAACTGTCACACAGAGACATACCAGGAACAAGTTCTCACCCACAAGTCTCAGCTTGATGATATCAGGAAGGTAAAACAATTGTTTTTAAAAATCTTAATATTGTATAATTTCATTTTCAATAAAAATTAAAACTGATCTGTTTAATTAACCTCACAAACATGTCACGTACACTCCTTTTCCCCCCAGCAAATTACTCATTATGGTCAAGAATATCAGGAACTCCTTGCCAGCAAAATGTCCCTGGATGTTGAAATCACAGCTTATAAGAAACTGATGGACAGTGAGGAGAACAGTTGCTGGAGATTAGACCTGAATATGATTCATTACACACTCAACAATTACACATAACACATGATGAGTGTACTGTATCTCTCTGGTTGATTAGATTGAAATCTGGAGGTGGTGTCACCGTGCACATGTCGAAGACGGCAGTAGGAGGAGGTGCAAATGGAGTAGGTTTAGGCCTGTCTGCAGGAGGTGCAGGTCTGGGTGGAGGTGCAGGTCTCAGTCTTGGAAGTGGATTTGGCCTGGGTGGAAGCTTAGGGGGAGGTTTAGGA
The DNA here is from genome assembly GCF_025860055.1 of Xyrauchen texanus. Classification (NCBI taxonomy): domain Eukaryota; kingdom Metazoa; phylum Chordata; class Actinopteri; order Cypriniformes; family Catostomidae; genus Xyrauchen; species Xyrauchen texanus. The sequence continues at coordinate 24,380,266 of NC_068306.1, read as the reverse complement.
CTGGGACTTGGTGGAGGACTTGGCTTTGGTGCAGGAAGAAGTTACATGTCCTCTAGCCTGAGCAGCAACGCTTGTAAGTATTCAGTGATTGTCAACACTTATACATGTAGGCTACACTATAAATAGTATATGAGTAATTGGCACATAACATACCCATGGACTTTGTATCACAAAAATGTATGTGAATGAATTTAATATCTATATGAATGCATAAAGTAAAACAATTTTTAGGTGAAGTAGCAAGTCACAGTTTCTTTTCATTTTTAATCCCCTTGAAGAAAACTGATATATGGGGATATATTAACATATATTTGTGTGTTCGTATATTTGTACATATTTAATTTTATTTAGGAAAATATTTGTTACATACTGTACATGTAAACAGCTATTATGAAATATATATTGCATATACTGTATAAGTATGTGATTTGTTTTATCAGTAAAAATCTAAATACAAGAACCTACATGTGTTACAAGATACGCACATGCTTTTTTACATGTATTGCTTAACTTTACATCAGATTACTGTATGGTTCACCTTTTACCTTTATTCATTTATTTTAAATGGCCCTGTGGTGTGACCCATTTTTAAAAGTACAAATATATAAATAAATATAATATAAACATATATTTGTAGTCTCTCAATTAATATAAGGTCATAAAAGCAGCACACTTTTTAGCAAACTTCAGCATGTCACCTGACTTGGATGTATTTGTCAAATACCCACATACCCATATCTGCAGTAATCTGCATAACTTCCTGTCAATCACTTGATCAGATCTCAAATGTGAATAACCTTTTAAATCATCTCTGGCAATGATGGCGCTCACAAAGATATATTGCGGTGAAGTGTCATAATCGCTTCTGAAAATGTATTGTTGCTGTTTCCATTGTGTTCGGACAGTGTCTTCTGCTGTTTACTGAAGATTTACAACCTCCACATTCTGAGTATCAATGAATGGGACACTGAGAAAGCCAACCACCCCGCTGCATAGAAAACAACTCCCATGAGCTCACAGACTTTGATCGATTTAACCCCATCTGTATTCCCTATGTTATATTGTATTGTCTAATGAGGCCTAACCCTAATTCTGGGTAAATGTGAACATCAGAAGAATCACAAAATTGTTAATTGTTTTTGCAAGGTTTGTTTATGAATCACTTCCTGCCATAATAAAAATAATTCCATCCTGGTTATTACTGAGGAAAACTGTCAAACTTTGTTTTTATTTACCTTTAATCTAATAATTAGTGTTTCCCCTTACCCCTTTTGACCAATACATTTCCATTACCTCTCCAGTCGTTTGTGATTACTGGATAAGGATTTTTTCAAATAATTTTGATTCAGTTTGACAAAGAATTATCTGATTTGTAAATTGGTTTTCCATATTCACAGACTCAAAAGAGCTAATTTAGGACAACACATCAGAGCAAGTTTTACTCTGAACAAGATCACAAAATCTAGCCGTTTGGAATATTTTAGAGCAGAAATTTTAGCATGACTTTTAATACAGGCACAGGCCTTGAAAACACTTCAAAACAAGATTTGTTTGTATTTTTCCTAGAACGTGGCCATTATATATACATACAAAGTGTATATTTTACAAGTAGCTATATAAAATAGATACATACGATAAATTTGCTGTATATAAAATATATTTTATATTTTCTTTTTAAAAAGTGAATTCTGATAAAATCCTATCGTTACATAGGCGTTTTATGAATTCGGTTAGACCACAGCAGTGATTGTTTTAACATTCTTAGCCTAACATCAATTAAAAATCTATATAAGATTATTTTTAAATGTTACACCATTTTTGTATTGGAAAACAGTGTTATAGTACAAATAAAAAGTGGAAAAAACATACCCACACACCACCTACATACTCTGTCACCTTAAATGTCATTAATACTACATAATGAGACATAACCACAGCATCTTGACAACATTAAACCAGCTTTCACAGTTATTCAATAAACTATTCGACATATGTCAGTTCATTATAGTGAACTCAGAGTCTGAAAGATTCATCCTTTTGATTTTGCTCTGACATCACATTCTGCCCTAATTGAAGAAACAACCGACCATTTTGTACATCCTTCTCTGAATGGTTGCAACATTTTCTGTCACAAAACGCTAATGAAGAGTGCTGCATTTCAAAGACTCTTGATAGGTTTGACATTTAATGTATGACAGTAAACATACATTTAGCCGGTACACTTTGAACTACGAGTTTTCACCTCTGAGCAGCATGTGTTGCTGTGGGTTTGTGGTGGTCTCTTACTGGTGTCCAGCACTGTTCTGCACGGATGTGGTTAGATTCAGTTCAAGCAGGAAACACACGCGTTCATTCTGCTCTCCCATTTGTCTTTCATATGACTTCAAGAAATATTTATGAAAATGGAAGTGGACTGAGAGGCCTCGGTACAGGTTACTGCTCAGCTATTTATACTCCTTTCTAAATAATTCACTATGATTGAAAGAGAATTGCGCAATGATTTGTTTTTTTTCCTTTGCTCTTAGTTATGTGTTAGTTAGTTACAAGTCAGTAGTAACTGAAATAATTAACTGTGATGCAGCACACTAAGATGATGGATAAGAATGTCTAACATTTATTTATTTATTTTCACATTAAAAGACCTGTCATTAAGAATGAATGTTTTGATTGATTACATAAATTTCATCCTGTGCTTCAGTTTTCAAAATTGAGCACTTGTGCACTTACACTTTGTTCCACTGTGTCAGATTTGTATCTGGGATAATGATCTGTAAGTGAATAGATAACATTGCAATTTCTAATTTCCTCATTATCATTTGAAAAACAATCTGATCGATATTAGAAGACTAATAAAGACCAAATGATGTCGTTTTTTTACTATGACGTTCAAGAGAAAAATTATTTTGTTTCATATTTTTCAGTACAATGGTTGAAATCAACAGCCTGCAAGGAGCTCTCCTTGCCATCATTTCCCTGGCCTGCCTTTGTTGCATTTATGCCTTCTGTATGTGTTGTAAAAAGAAATTCAGTAAGTGGTCTATCTTTATTAATCTTTTGGTTTTAAAAATATTTTTTATATATATTTCATTTGTGGGCTTTAAAAGTAACCTTTTACATTTGCTCAGACTGCCAAGCTGTTTGTGTCTTTCTAATTTGGCAATATTTTTTATTTTGAGCTGTTCAACAAGAGGACAACATACTGTATAACCAAGACATATTGTAAGTAAAGTGCTCTTGGTTTTTTGGGATGTATTTTATCTGTTGGCTCCTTTTAATTTATACAAAAAAAAGTGTTTGCAAAGAATGGATTCTGATGTACTGTACAGCACTATTTCAAACTAATAATAATTTTTCACTTTCAGCGATCAAGATGGCACATTTGTTATGCATCCTACAACAGGTAAAAAGTAAAAATCAAACCCAATATATGTGGTAGCTAATTCTCATAATGACAGATTGTATTGCACAGTGTTCGACTTTATAGAATACATTACATACGATACAGAATCTTTTCTGTCAGAAGAAGGGTGAAATACAAAATATATTCTTTGCCAGACAAGAATTAGATTTTATTTATATTCTGTCTGTTTTCCAGTGATTAGACCAAACAAGATCTCTACAGAGAGTTCTTCCACATCGAGGTAAGATACTTTGATCCAGCCAAAGTATCATATTTTAATTATTTGTATTCCCATAGCATCTTTTATTTTCATTTCCACTTTATCTAAAATATCACATTACTTAAGTAGGGGGGAAATTGTACACAATTGTAAACATTCAGTGGCTGTGATGCTGCATAACTGCCGAATATCAGAAACTTAAAAAATCTCTATCAACGTCTTATGGACAAAAACAACTTAACTGTTAATTTGTATTCACAGGCAATCTACATCTATGTTAAATAGCACTCCAAATAGTAAGAATCGTCTAATTAAAATTTGCATTGCAACCGTTATCTTTGTGGAGATAATTTATGAAAATTAATTTTCAATTTTGGATGACTGTTATTTTACCTGTATCCCTGGAGATGGCAAAAGCCGTTATCAGAACGTCTCAAATCGTAAGTGTCATCATTATGACAATCTTTAGACTTTACTTTTAATGAATATAAAGTTTTAAATGCAATAATATAATGCACCACATTTTGCTTGTAGCAGCTGGCACCTTTGAACCGACATATGTGTGAGTATTTTTTATTTTTTTTCACATGGCTATGAGGAAAACAAGTCCGATGATAATAATAATAATAAAATACTTTTTGGAACAAAAGTATTATATAAGCTTAATAAAAACAAGTTACAATTTCAACTAACTTAGGTTACTTACTGTACATGTAGGCCTACTTTACATAACTTACACAATAATACATTCCTTAATCTGTATGCGTGCTTTAAATATGCAACACTTTTTGATTTTCATAGGGATCCAATTCCAGAATCCCTTTATGTAAACGACGACGACCCAGGTAAGCATGTGCTGATAATTGTCACTGTCTAAAACCTTTTGCACACCACTTGTTTTCTCAGTTGAGTTAAAAGAAGAAAAAAAAATTAGGTCACTGTTATAGTGGACACCTATGAACTTGTAAAGATATGAAAACCCTCTAGGTGTTAAATAGAGAACGTCTGTTTTAAACACTGTTAAACAGGATGCCACAAGTCACAAACTTGCTGCTAATAAAAAAAAAAGCACAAATGAATGGAAAAGTTAAGATACTTAAAAGAATTTCTTTTAATGAAATGCTCATTCTCATACGCAGATACATACCAAAATGTAATTCAACATGACCCAGGTTGGTGTTTTAAGTCATTCTGTTTCTTGTTTTCTTAATTGAAAATTATTATGTGTAGCAATCTTTTAATAACTAATCAATAGGTCAATAATAAAAATAAATACTTTGGTAACACTTTACAATAAGGTTCCTTTTGTTAACATTATTAATTAGATAACGATTAGATTAGATAACGAACTAAAAATGAATTATATTTTTACAGCATACATTAATCTTTATTTGTCCATTTCAGCATATACTAATTAATTGTGTAATATATATATATATATATATATATATATATATATATATATATATATATATATATATATATGTATTCTTTTTTAACAGTTAATTGCACTATGAACATTTTTATGAAATGTGATTTTTATGCTAACAAACATTAACAAAGATTAATAAATGCTGTAAAAAAAGACATTGTTAGTACATGATATCAAATGCATTAACCAATGTTAACAAATGGAACCTTATTGTAAAAAATTACCAATATACTGTATTATCATGCTTACAAGATCAGTAGTTTATGTACATTCAAATATGACATGCATTTAAGCTATTTATATTACATATAAACATTTTCTGAATATGTTAGATTCATATTAAAAAAAAAATGTCACTTGTCATTTGATGACATGGTATCTACACATTATTTTTGTATAAAGTTCAACTCTTGACACATTGCCTGTGATGTTTCAGCAGATATCTATAGTTATGAAAATGCTGATATTCTGAACAACAGACCTGAGGAAGGTAAGAATTGTTCATTATTCCATTTGATGATGAAGCATTTTTACTATAAATTTTTCATGAAACAGCACCGCTCACTTTGTTCTTTCCTTTAGATACATTCGAATCAGAATATATGAATACTTGAAGTGAATGTTGCCTGAACGCAAGCTAGTGGCTGAAATGGGACTCCAGTTGGATTAAACTTAAATATTTGGAACTAATACACATTTTGACTTTAATATGGAAAGAGGTTTCTAGCTTTGATCATATTTGTATGTTGGTGAACATTTAACAATAGCATAGCTCTGTGTGTATACACTTACTTTACTCCAATAAAAGAGTAAAGATCAAACAGCTTTAAATTAACTTTGTAATTTATCAGCTGATCTCAAGTTAATTAACTTGTGGTCGAGAGATGTTTTTCATATGGCAGATACCAATACCTACATGCCTTTATACAAACAAATTACTTACAGCAAATGAGACATACAAAATTGCTGAAATGAACACGGACTGTACTCAATATTTACTCAAAAATAAAGTCTTTATGTGCCTGGCTGATACATCACTGAAATATGAACAACAAGGCTGTAGAAAATGCATTTTATTCAACACAAGCAATTCATGTATATGGAGGCTGTATACCAAGAGCTGTACAGTGAAAATAATGCAGATATTTCAGATGTGAAAATTGAAGATGTGTAACCTGTCCCTCCCATCATTTGTAAACCAAAAGGCTTTTGGGGGTGGGGAGGCAGTTTAAGAAACATTATATAAAACACAAACCAAAAGGCCAAATCAAGCTCATCAGGCTTCTGCCTGTATATTTAGTAACGTGTTTGCCTCTGCTCTTAATAGAAGCACTTGGGTCTCAAAACAGCAGCCCCTAGAATAGGGTCTCCTCTTCTGCTATATTTCTAACATGTGGTAGTACAACTACTGGAGTGAACTTAATAATCATCCATTGCTACAGAGCTTCGAATTTGGCGCAAAAAACAAACAAATAGTAATATGCTGCAAGCTAGCTTTCACCTTTAACAGCTCAAAACAAAAACATTGAAAAAGGATAATTTACAAACATCAAAATAGTTTTACATTTTTATTACTGCAGATTTTCATTTTTACAATTCTGATTCTAATATTTTTCATAACATAAAAAAAAAAAAAGTCTTAGAACAAGTACTGGTAGTTTAAGAACAAGAAGGAAACAGACTAAAGTTGATTATTTGATAAATCTGCTCTTGACTTTAGCTGGCATCAGGTGCTGCAGTCTTGCTGCACAGTCGGCCAAGTAGACCAGCCATCTGTAATAGAGAGTTCACCCCTTCGGCCACTTTCATATGGGTGTAGCCAATCTCCTGAGGAATCACAAGTATGATTTAGGATTTCTGCAGGTTTTATGAAGCTAAATGTAAGAATTTATAAAAGACCTTTTTAAGACCAACTAAAGAAAATTTACAAACACGATCCTGTTAAGTTTACATACCCTTGGTTTCTAATATGATGTGTTGCTTTGTCCTGAGCAGTGAAGATGTCCACTTTTCTTAAGAAAAAACCCAACTACAGTAAAATTATTTGGTTCTCATTAAATTACTTCTGCACATTTGAGTTCTTTCCAACAGTGGCTATATACGAGGTCCAGATTTGGACAATTGAGTGACTAATCCACAACTATTACTAAAGATGCAAACAATTATTGATGCTCAAGAAGGCAACATAAGAAGGACCAAGGGGTGCAAACATTTGAACTGTATGATTTGTGTAAATAAGAGTACATTTTATGTTATGTAGCTTTTGAAGCGCAGTACTACATAAAAAAATATAATCTCTTATTGGCTATTTGTATACATTCTGAAAGGGGTGTGGAAATTTATAAAAACAAAAGGGTTATGCAAACTTCTGCACTAAACTGTATAGGCTATATAGTTTGTGAAAATGTATATTTTATTTTAGATTTAGTTTTTTCACAATTTAACCACATTTTAGCTTTTTTTATTTAAATGTACAAATTCCATGTAGCCTATCCTATCCATATGATGTCATATTGCATGTGTAATCATGAAATGACCTCCCATAAATTCTCAACATTGTAACCAAAAATTTACATTTTCCGGAAGGGCGAATTAAGACTTTTTATGTGGAAACCCTGTGATTACGATCACATTGGATGCTGTTTTTCGTTTTGTTTTAATTGAATTTTGAGATGCAAGCAAAAGAAATCCAATCCATCCCAATCTTGAAAAAAATAACCATCCTATTGTCTTAAGAAACTGCATGCCATTTTTGGCTGTTTTGAAAATCATTAAAAATGCATAAATTCTTGATTAAGGTCCAACGAATCTAAAGACCCCCCTTTATGTTTTATTGTGAAACATGTGCTGAAGGAAACACATTTCCCTCTGCCTAACTGCACTCTGTGGATGTTGCATTCTCTGAATGAAGACCTTTTAACAACTATGCATAATTATGTGCACGTATACTGTATACATGCACAGCTAATCCAGGTACAAGGTAAACCTTATAAGAGGTAAAAAGTAAATTTCTCAGTTGTTTACACATCTTCACTGAATTATTGTTAGAAATTATGCATTAATGCATATTTGATGCTGTCGGGTTTTGAAGCAGATATGTAAACAAATGTATACTTCTGTTAATTAACTGTGTGCTGTTATTTTGTTCTAACCGGTAACCATTTGCAAAGGAGGCTGCGAAACTTCTGAACCAGAAAGAAAAACAAACTTTTTTGCTCAGAACAAACCGAAATGAAAAATTTCATTTTTAACCCCCGTTTTAAATTTGTATTTCTCTTAATCAATTCGAAACAAATATAAATGTTAATTTTGTTTGTTTTGATGGTCTTGACAAAGTCACAATGTTTTGTACCTGTGCAAAAAAAAACTTTAGTATTTATAATTCAAAAATGGCCCTTAAACAATAGAAAATTTAAGAACAGAATAGTAGGTCTGGTGTGTCCAATCTTTTGACTGGTAGTGTATTAGACACTTTAAGTGCAATACATACCTTAATATATTCCAGCTTCAAATATTCTGGCATATGTAAAGTCTTACAAACTCTAAATACATTTCCGATTATGTCCTCTGGTGAGTATCCTAGGGACCAAAGCTGCTCAATAATCTGAAGCATAAAGCAACACATTTCAATTTTAACCGGTGTTTGTTACTTCTTGTTAACATTACATTCATGCTGCATATCTGCAGAGGCAAATGTTTTGTTGTACCTTGTAGGCTTCATCAATGTTGGCATTGACACAGTTTTCAAGCATGCCTTTAACCAGCAGAGGATGTGGCTCATCACACACCTGCAGAAACAACATTGTTTGTACTTCACCAGATACATTTTATATCTAAATGTTTCAAAAATACAAAAACGGATAAAAATATACCTTGAACACATTTTCACTGTTGATGTAGCCAAATCCAGAATTTGTTGACTGCAGGTTATTCAGAGCCTGGTGAGCCAGATTACAGAAGTGATATTTGAGCAGTTCCTGGCAAGACACTATAATGTCACAATCAGTCACCCCGACTGACCTGTCTCATGTCTCCCTGAGCGGTGAAGATGATGGCCTCCAGGCCATCGTTGGTGACATGCAGGTTCTCCTTCTCCACCACCTCCATCAGACGCATCATGATCTGCTCGTCTCTGAGTTTGCTGTAACGCAGCACGGCGCAGCGGGACTGAATGGGCTCTGCAATCAAACCTCACTCTTTACTCAAAAAGACAATATGAACACACTCTGAATTATTCATATAAGAGCTGCGCTGGAATGTACTTTACCACAATGTTTTTAAGAGTTACAAATTAAAATGACATTATCAATTATAAAACAACATTTTTATTTGTATGTACCGGGCAGCTCACCTATGATCTTATCTGATGCATTACATGCCAGGGCAAAACGAGTGGTTTTGGAATATATCTCCATGGTTCTTCTCAAAGCCTGCTGGGCTCCATCTGTCATGCTTTTTTAGAAATGTAATAATGGACTTACCTAAACAGGTTTTTTTTTTCTACACATATGAATATGTTATTTCCATTATGATACCAAAGACTTCCCTTACCTGTCAGCCTCATCCAGAATGATGATCTTGTGACGACCTTTAGTTAGCGTGACTTTTTGCTGGGCAAACATTTTGATTTTGTTTCTCACTACATCTATTCCACTGAAATGAATAATGACATTCAAATTAAGCTCATTTCATGATTAATCAAGGGGTGAACTAAACTATATCTATTGCTGGAAGTGCAAAAGACTTATGCAACTGTTAAATGCAACTGCATTAGAAGCATTATATTCACCCAACACCATTTCTTTATGATGAGAAGCATTGGAAAACATTGCCGTGTGTATTTGTCAAAGACACAGGTACTTACCGGTCATTGGAGGCATTCAGCTCAAGCACAGCATCTTTCATGGCTGGACCCAGAAGAGCTCTAGCCAAACATAAAATGCTGGTAGTTTTTCCAGTACCAGGAGGACCCTAATATCAGATGTGGTCATTATATTGCATACTGACGAGTAATGTTTAAATTCACAAGGCACATGTGGGTGAAAGCATGTTTATAACTTACTGCAATAATAATGTTGGGCACATTTCCTTCTCTCGCAAACACCTGCAACAGTAAAACGGACATGTCATCGTTATTTACATTTCCATGTCTCTTCACACATATTAGGCAAGTCACTACGAGAAACATCAAATGTTGACATTTTGACCTCCAGTCTGCAGATGGTTTCTTCATTTCCCACAATTTCATTCAACTTCAGAGGTCTGTATTTTTCAACCCTGAAAGTAACAAACAGTTATGTCAGTTTATCAAAATGAAGACGCAACTTATCAGGTAATGCAGCTCGCTTGCAGTGAAACACTCTAGATTGGAAATAGTAGTGTGTGTGTGTGTGTGTGTGTGTGTGTGTGTGTGTGTGTGTGTGTGTGTGTGTGTGTGTGTGTGTGTGTGTGTGTGTGTGTGTGTATTTTTTTTTTATTATTATTATTATTATTTTTTAAGGATGTGAGATACTTTTTATACCGCCGACGCACAAACGTTTACGGGTGTCTCAAAACCTTGTGAGCTCCATGTCTAGACAGCATCTTGGCCATCACAGTGCTGCTTAAAATGCCGACAAGGTAAGTAACTCACAAGTTTTTGAGACACAACAGCCTTTAGCTGGCTAGCTTTAGCGACGCTCAATTTATCCACGACAATGCTACAAACAATACCATGGTAGATCATAAGAAGTCGTTGATGGTTTGGGTGCAGTATCGTCCTTTTTAGGCGGTTCAACGACTTGCTCACTGTCCGTCTCTTTCATTTCAATATCCATGTTGTCGGTAGTAACGCGTCTTCCCGCCACGAGAGGAGCAAAACAGAACCTGAAATGACATCACTTCCGTCCATTCGAGAGAGTGGAGGAGGGCATGTTTTGTGACGTTTTTAATCAGAACTTTATAAAATATTCATACATAATATACGTTTTTATATGACCTTTTCAGCTATTTTTCTATTTTTGATGTATTTTTTTTAATATTTATTTAAGTTTATTGCTGAGAGATTAACGTGTATTCAGCTTAGCATATATATAAACAATGCTTAAAAATGACCAATACATTGGTGACTACCCTCTTAAAGACGCACCTGTAATTGTTTCCATATTAAGTTTTACTTTTATATATATAGTTTAAGTGTTTTTGTATTGATCCACGGACAAAACGTTGAAAAAATGTTTTTAAAGAACATTCAGAAGACAAAAAAACTCAGATGTGATCAGGGGGCTTTTAAACAGCTGTATACCATATGTGCCATTGAAGAGATGGTAAGTCTATCCCTCACAGCCTCTTTGTCATTACCATTAAAAATCAAGGATTACACAACTGTGAAAAATGTCTAGGGATCACGTTTATGCTGACTGTCTGCTCTTTTTGGAGCTTCAATAATCACCATCAACTTACATTGTAAGGACCAACTGAACTAAAATGTATTGTTCTATTTTTCTTCAAATGTGTTCTGCTGAAGAAAGGAAGACATACACATGCCTGGGATGGCATGAGAGTGAGTAACAGTTTAGAGAATTGTAATTTTTCTGTGAACTATCCCTTTAACAGATCAGTTGACCTACTTGGTCATAGTTATGGATAAGAAGTGGAGAGGATAAGACGGTTTCCCAATCCAAACAGCTATGGTGTTGAAACTCCTAACCTTCAGAGCATCTGTGGCCAACCTAAAGTTTCTCACTGAGACAACTGAAATATATTATTCCTTTGCATTCAAATCTGGGCCATTGATCCTATTTCACTCAGTAGAATGAAAACATGAAGGTGATCATAACTTTCTCAGGTGCCCAATGCCAACTAAATTGATGATATTGATTGCATCAAGATCTGTGCCTGCATGTACAAACAAAGCAGCTACAGAACTGTTGAGGTCATTACATTAATACTCATGCCAAAAATGATGTCCTGGCTGCACCTTGACTCTACTGTGTGCTAAAAATCAGCAGGTAAAGCAAGCTCTCATTAAGCACCCCCCGAGAAGGACCAATGACACATGCAGTGAACTCAATTACCAGTTTTTGCTCAGATATTATTGCATAATTATACGGGTGTCAGTGGGCCAAACTCCAGACAGGATTATTCTTCTGGATTCAAAGTCTTCTAGGTGTAATTTATATTAGGAGTAACATTTAAAATTGTTATAATAATAATACAAAATATAATAATTATTATTATAAAAATAAAGATAATTAAAAAAATAATATAAAGTGCATATAAAAAACAACTTGTAATGAGAAAGTAGTTTTAGATGATGTCTGTAATGAGAGAAAGAGATGAGTAATCTGATCATCTGTTTGTTGAAATGGCAATGCATCACTGGATACAAAAGTGCAATACTGCACAATTTGGTGACAGGCGTCAATAGCACATTCTAATTTAGGTATATTTAGAAGAAGGTCACACCCAATGATACCTATGAAAAAAATATTATAGAATACTAAGAGAATATAACCACTTTTTAAATGTTAAATTAAAGTATACTTCAAATATCAATCTACACATGCCAAAAAAAAAGAAGGGAAAAAAACATGTAAGGCCAGAGAGTTTGTTCTCATATGAAACTGTTTAGCAGTTCATTTAATTCATTAAAAAATAAATGTAAGTTCTTAGATAAGAGTCATTTTATCCATCTGATGGACAAAGCTGTTTAAATTCCCAACCTTCTGGGCATCTGTTGGCAAACCTACAGTTTCTCATTTACCAAGTATGTATTAGCTCTGTGCCAGGGCAAGAGCCTTGGTGAATCTTTTTTTTTATAGCTTTTTTATTCTATTAAATGCAACATTTGTGATGATAACCAGTCACACAAGGGCCCAAGTAATCCATTTGCAAGTGAATAGGACACAAAATAGTTATGTATTTTATGTCAAATTCAAGTTTTGAAAACTAACATTTAATTCTCAATTCAATGTCTGTTAGCAAGGTTTAAGTACCATTAGAAAGAATACATACGCCATCATTTTCACATAGTCTATCTATATACTCATTATTAACTCACTCACACACATTTTCAGTAATTTAACATACTTAAACATGAAATAAAAAATGAGATGCTAAAAAGCAATATGAATTTCACTGAAAATATAGGTGACCAAGGTGACACAACATTACATGTCATTCATATAGAGCCATAAACTTTAAAATAATTTTACATTTTCTATCACAATATGTTAAACTTTGTTAGAGTTTGTCACAAAACATTTTATTTACAGAGGTATATATTTTGCAAAGTAAAACTTTACAAACTGAAATATTACCAACTTCAAAGAAATGAGATGCTACTCTTCGTTGTTTTGGACAGATACATCTATGAATTTTACAAGCTATAATATAATTCCAAAATGATAACCACCTTTCCCCCACAATAGATAGTGGATAGCATACAGCACAATATTGATAAAACTACACAATCCAGTTGAGTTGTGCATTGAAGACAGATAAAGATATTATAAAGATATATGAAATGGCAATGCATCACTGGATACAAAAGTGCAATACTGCACAATTTGGTGACAGGCGTCAATAGCACATTCTAATTTAGGTATATTTAGAAGAAGGTCACACCCAATGATACCTATGAAAAAACTTCAAAGAAATGAGATGCTACTCTTCGTTGTTTTGGACAGATACATCTATGAATTTTACAAGCTATAATATAATTCCAAAATGATAACCACCTTTCCCCCACAATAGATAGTGGATAGCATACAGCACAATATTGATAAAACTACACAATCCAGTTGAGTTGTGCATTGAAGACAGATAAAGATATTATAATAGGAAACCGTCAACATTTCAAAGTCCATATGTCAGAACATTTGAAACCATTTACATTGTGACACACTTTACAACCTTCAGAGCATCTGTTCACAAACCTGAATTTTCTCATTAGTCATTCAGTCCTTTAGAGCAGCTCTTATATAATCAGGGCCAGTGACTTTCATTCACTCATCAGACTGAAAACATGAAGGTGGTAATCGCTCTTCTCCTTGCTGCTCTGTGCTTTGTGGGGCTGAATGCACAGTGTCCCAACCCAAAAACACTGCAAGATAGTGAGGGAAACAAGCTCTGCGCCCGCCTGTTTGAACACAGCAGCTACTACTATGACCAGAGCTGCACTGGCAAGTTCTTGGATGTTTCTCCTAATGAAGATACCCCCATCATCCCATGGGTTTGGAATAACCGTATTTCCTCACTTGTGGTGGGCAGTTCCTGCAGCTTGACAGTGTGGTCTCATTTCAAGAAGCAAGGATCAAAGAAGAAATTTTCCACTGGCATTGTGTACCAGCTTAAAGAAGTGAAGAAAGGCCTGTTTGGAAACTGGAATGATTCAATCTCAGGATACTACTGCACATGCTAGACATGGAGTGAGGCCAAAGACAGACTCTAAATACATTAGCATACATAATGTTAATGAAACAAGAGAACAGCTGTAAATGCTGGTAAATGAATGATTTCAGATTTTCAATAAAAAATTAAGCACAGTGTAATTCTGCTTAGTGTACATTCAGTGTTCATACATTATTTTTAAAATTTAAAAATGACCCACAAGTGAAATAAAAACAGCACATTTCCACAGGAAATCTCTGTGGGATGCATATGCATTCAGGAAAGACTGAAAAAAAAAATTTCTCTGTCTTTCTTGATTCTATTAAATGTGATATTAGACTTCTAGTGACAATAAACCAAACTCACAAGGGTCCAGGTTAAGTGAACTGAAAACACAGTATGTATTGCATGTAAGAGTCAGAGTTTTATAGTCATCATGAAATCTAAATTTACTATATTTATTTTCTTCATGCACGTTACTGGTCTTATTGCGAATTTATAATTTATGCATGTTTGTTTGTTTTTTATATAAAAAAAAAAACGCACCTCATAATCTTTAATCAAAATGACACTTTTCTGCTGCATATTCAAGATTGACTGGCAGTTAAGCCAATAATCAAAAGTTTTTGGTAAGTTTTAACCTCGACCCTTCAAGAGCCTGTCATCATGTACACAAACATGGCGTCAGTTGAAGCAAGCACCAAATTCAAAAGATGATGAATCGACTGTTTCCCTCTTACCTTGTTCCATATGCCAAACTACCAAAATTGCAGGCCCGCTGTCTTGAATTTTACAATTTCAAAGGAGGAATAACTGCAAATTTGCAGTTGAGTTACAGGCATTTTATGCTTGAATGTTTCCAGAGGTTATCACTTCTGAATGAAACGCGAGTCAGATGAGGAGAAAGTGGCTGGAGCTTATTCATATGTTTTAATGCTGGCATTTTAGTATCTGAGATGTGTTCTTTATTCTTTATGTTTAGTTTATTGTGGTCTTTTACTCGCTTGTTTCCAGTAATACATGGTATACTTTTAAAATGAGGAGGCAAAGTGTCATCTCTGGTGTTGTTTTTTTTATTTTATTTGTCCAGTGTAAATTCGTTTTGGTTCCATTTGACATTTACAGTATATAGCTTTAAGATTAAACCAATACAGATCTGAAATCTGAGCTAAATTTGTATTGAAACCAAAACATTAATTTAAAAATGTTTTTAAATAATGAAAATTACTGTAGGTTAAAAGTGTTTTTTGTCAAGTGCCCCATTGAAACAGGGAAACATTATAATGTACTCACCCTGGTAATTGTCAGCAATTTGATGGAATGGGCACATAAACTTTAAGAAGCAATATTGATTTCTTGATCATGTTCAACATTTCCCTCTCTCCCAGCATGCTTAGTCCCTTCCTTGGCCTCGGCACCTATCACAAAAATAAGAGGTCTGCATTCAGAAAATGTCTCTTACTATTTAGAAGGGATTTACAAACAAACATTGCTGTCTGTTCATTCCATTATTTTTATTTATTATTATTATTATTATGTTGTTGTTGTTGTTGTTATTAACACATTTTATTGATTCCATTCACAAGACAAACACAACATAAAATACGGAATAAATGACATACATTAAACCTCCACATATTACCCCTCCTCTCCCCACCCGACACAAACACACACTTCAGTGGTCACTTACAATAAGAACATATTAAATAAATAAATATAAAACATACAAATATTTTTTTTAAAAAGCCAAACATACACCCCATGTCCTATTAAATAAATCCCATTTTCCCAGCCCTCTAAAAATCATCTCCTCAAATGCTGCCCCCCTTTCCCCACACCACTCCCGAAACGAGGATGCCCCAGCCATCTTCCACTCCTTAAGGATAATTTGTCTGCCAACAATAACTCCGGCTAAGACCCAACTTTTTAAGTGACTAGCCCCAAAATTAATGACCGCCCCATCACCTAAGATGCAGATTCTGTGGCAAAATTTAAATTGAGTGTCCAATCTCTTGAGAGAAGTTGAAGCTCCATCCCCCAGACACTGAATCAGCAGGGAGTAATACACTGATGCCCCATGACCTTTTCCAAAAGCAGAAATCACCACTTCTAGAGTATCTTCCACTTTAGGAGGGGTGTATGTTACTCCCTAAAATAGTACAGAGCAGGTGGCGCAGCTGTAAATACCTATTATAGGGGTCAAAATTAACTAAATCACACAAATTTGCTGGGAATAAAATGCCCAATTATTTAATGCTCTGTTTGGGCCACTGGAAAGTGCCTGGCTGAAAATCCGTTACTGGGAAGTACGCTGTCAGAGACAAAGCTTCGGATTTAGACTAATTGACTCTGTATCCTAAGAATTTTGAAAACAAATTAATAATTCTGTGGAGGCAACGCATAGATCTAGTGGGGTCAGAGATGAATAGTAAAATATCATCTGCATAAACCAAAAGCTTATGTGCCATACCTCCCGCCACCTCCCCTGGAAAATCATCTTCCTTTCTTTTCACGGTTGCTAATGGTTCCAGGGCAAGACAGAACAATAATTTTGAAAGAGGACAACCCAGCCAGGATTATTTTACTGCCCTGTCCAGAGTCAAATAATCTGAGATTAATCAATTACCGAACCCGTATATTTCCAAAATCTTAAAAAGATAATCCCATTCTATCATAACAAATGCCTTTTCAGCATCAAGTGAGATGGCAGCGAACAGAGTCTGATCATTTGCCAATGACCACATGATATTGATGAGACGCCTGATGTCATCATAAGAGCTGCGGCCCCAAATAAACCCCACCTGATCTATATGTATAAGATATGTCATAACTTTACTTAATTGGTTCGCATTAATTTTTGACAGTATTTTTGCTAACTGGATCAGGGAAATTGGACGGTATCTCTTACACTCGCTTGGATCTTTGTCCTTTTTAAGAATCAGACAAATCCGGGCTTGTGTCATGGTTGATGGAAGCTTTCCATTCTTTAATGATTCCGTAGAAACTTCAAGCCAAAGTGGAGCCAGTGTAGCATAAGATCTAGCCAAAGTGGAGCCAGTTCTGTAGCATAAGATCTAAAAATACAGTGGAAAAGACAACTGGCCCTCAGAGCCTTGTCTGTAGTCAAGGCCTTAATTACCTTGTCAAGCTCGTCCAAGGTTATCTCGGAATCAAGTTGAGAGTTGTTTTGCTCTGTCGTTAGTTTAGGGTGTTCTAATGGTTCCACAAAGTTTCTAATATCTTCATCAGTAGACGAAGATGTGGAACTATAAAGATCAAGATATAATTCTTTAAAAGCCTTTTTATTATCAATGGCTGAGGTAAATATTTAATCACCAGCAGATTTCACTTAGGGAATGGTAGAAAAACACTCTCTGCTTTATATATCTAGCCAGAAGTTTTATTGCTTTGTTCCCCGACTCAAAATATGACTGTCTTGCCCTGAATAGCCAAAACTCCACCGTCCATGACAAAATAGTTTTATATCTGTATTTCAATCGGGTCAATTCTCTTAGGCCATCAGACAACAATCGGCACTTCAGCTCTGCCTAGGCACTTTTAATATTCCCTTCCAACTCCATGAGTTCTCGTGCTTTAGATTTTTTGGTGAACGAAGCATACTGTATGATCCGACCCCTAAGAACCACCTTAAGTGCCTCACAAGCCATGCCCACAAAGCATACTGAGGACCAGTTGGTCCTCATATAGACACTGATTTCAGCCTTTAGTGTTTGCTGGAATTCAGGATTTTGCAACAGCGATACATTTAAGTGCCAACTATAACATTTCTTTTTCTCAGTATGTGGCAACACCTCTAAATTCAACAGGGTGTGATCTGAGACTAAAATGTTTCCAATTGAACAATCAACAACAGATGAAATGAGGGACTTATATATACATCTTATGGACTGATCTTATGGACTGATGAAAAAAATGTATAGTACCTACCAGATGGGTTCAAAAAGCTCCAAATATCTGTAAGATTTGTACACATCATGTGAAGCGTCACTGTTGCTCAAGGTGGCTTACACACTTTTGCTTCACTATGATCAAGGACTGTGTCCATCAAAAGATTAAAGTCTCCTCCCAATATAATATCATGAGGGGTGACAGCAGAAACATCCCTTCAATATCTACATTAGGTGTGTAAATATTAACCAAAATCTAACTTTGCCCCTAATTTCTGCTAAAACAATACTGACTCTTCCTAATTTATCTTTAATCTGTTTGAGACATTTTAATTGTAGATGTTTACTTACCGGTGTAATGACTCAACTGCTCTTACTTAAGCCAGCACTTAAGAAAATATGTCCACATCATATCTTCCCAAATTTTTCAGTTTCCTGTGGGGAAAGATGTGTTTCTTGAAGAAACACTATATCACGTTTCTTACATTTAAGAAAAGAAATAACCTTCCTTTTATAAATATAAATAATATTTAATTAAATAAAAAGACACACACAAACACACATTCTCTCTCTCTCAACTGGTTAATCTGAACATCTGCTAGCAGCCTTGAGATGTCACTCAGGTCACATAAACTACAACGCATAGAGACTGTATCACCTAGATATCTCATAGAGACTGTGTCTGTTCCCCGAACTACCAAACACAATTCCCTCACTAAATAATTTAGAAAAAATTTGATTAAGGTCAAACTTGAACAAAACAAACAAATTAAAAATACACATCATATAACAATAGGGCTACTAAACATTAGATCTCTTTCTACCAAAGCCCTAATTGTTAATGAAATGATTACAGATTGGATGCGCTCTGTTGAAACCTGGCTTAAACCGGATGAATATATTTGTTTAAATGAATCTACTCCCTCAGGTTATTGTTATAAACATGAGCCTCGTCTGAAGGGTCGAGGAGGAGGTGTTGCTACAATTTACAGTGAAGTTTTTGGTGTTACTCAGAGGACAGGATATAAATGTATGTCTTTTGAGCTAATAATGCTTAACCCTCTGGGGTCGACGGAGGCGCCGGCGCCTCCTACTGGATATTTTCATCATTACAGCAGGAACAACTTAAAATACTCTGTAATTTTTGGGTATACAGATAAGTTTAAGATATCATTAGAGACTATAAAGGGTCTACTTTTATTTGTGTTCACTCACAATAGCAACAAAATCTTGTGCTTTTGTAAAATAAAGAAAATAAAAAGGGTGAGCTTTTAGCTGTCTCTGTGTTCACGAGCATATTTCAGAAACACGTCACTAAAATGAACTGAAACTGTGCGAATACTTACCACACAAACATGAAACATATGTCTAAAGAAAGCTTAAAATGTCTACTTTGAAATAAAACTATTCAAATATAAACAAATATTCTGCAATGCAATCTGTATGAAACAAAGCGATGTACAGTTTTTTTTCTAATTATCTGTAATGTGATCCCACCCACCAGCAGAGCGCGCCATTCATACGCTAATGTGCTGAGCTGATCAATGCAAATGTACACGCCCCCGACTCTGAGGTTTAATGTAAACACAACACAACTCAACTTTTCTGCGTGTTTGTAACGATACACAGGCGACTGTGAGGTTTGATTTAAACACATTTCATTCATTTTTCTGTGCGTTTGCAACGATACACAGACCAGTAAGCTCCAGGATAGTATGGAAGAGTTAACATTTTCCTCAAAAGAAGAGCGGGACTCCGATGAACATTTGTAGTTTGAAGAGAGACTTGATCCAGCCGAGGATACATTTTCAGACGAGTAAGTCATTGAGTTTTCATTAGTTGACTTGCTATTTTATATAAACATGTACATATTTTACTAGTGGGACTGTTTCCAGACTTGCCAGCCAGGATTCAGAGTACTGACATTTGAAATATGACTCCTAATAAGCAAGTTTTAGTTACATTGAAATGCTGTTTCGGCTAAAGCAGGCATTTAAATTGTATGCTGTATAATATAAATATGATATGTAATATGATATAAAATTATATGAATGTTTAGATTATATTTTAAATAGCGTTTATGCTGCCTCATTATCATCAACAAAGCTTGTGCTTGCAAATATCTGTTCAGGTGTAAATGAGTAAAATTCACTTTAAATATGCCCATATTAGAAAATCAGCATATTATAATGATTTCTGAAGGATCATGTGACACTGAAGACTGCAGTAATGATGCTGAAAATTCAGCTTTGATCACAAATTGCATTTTACAATATATTCAAATAGAAAACAGTTCTTTTAAATTGTAAAAAGAGTTTGGTTTGAAAATGGTTATCGACGGTTACCGTCGATTCGTTGTTTAACAAAGGATAATTAAAGGACTGACCTTGAACCTGCCTCGTTGTCTCATGACTCCTCCATTGCTCCAATCAAACCTGTTCACACACTCATGCTCTCTGGAGAGCATCTCAGAAAATGGAGCGCATGTGGAAATATACAAAATTAGAAGTATTTTGTGGTGCATGGAAGGATAGTGTCTGTAGATACAGACAGGCACTAAAAGCTGCCAGGTCAGCATATTTTAGTAAACTCATAGAAAATAACCATGTCGCAGGGCGGAGGGCGGGTCTGGGTCGTGATCATACACACCCGGAAACTTATCAGGCTAATCAAGCCTCAGAGAGGGATAAAGATTGACTGTGGAGGATTGTGCGGGAGAGAGAGATAGTTTACGGACATGTCCGTCATGTGTGTGTTTGTGTTTCCTGTTTAAGTTTTATATTAAACAATTATTTATATTGAAAATCGGGTTCTCGCCTCCTCCTTTCCTTTCCAAACAATCCTAGATGTTTATTCAGTACTGTGGCTAAATTGGTTAGGAATAAAGCCTCAACAGAACCAGATATTACGTCGCAGCACAAGAATAATGACTTCATGAATTTCTTTACAGATAAAATTTAAATAATCAGATGGAATTGGCTAACGCACAGGGTTGTTAATCAGAAGGTCATAGGTTCTAATCCCACGGCTACCACCATTGTGCCTTTGAGCAAGGCACTTAACTCCAGGTTGCTCCGGGGGGATTGTCTCTGTAATAAGTGCACTGTAAGTCGCTTTGGATAAAAGCGTCTGCCAAATGCATAAATGTAAAATGTAAAATGGAATTATGCAATCATCTGTCATAGCACCTCAGAAAACAGTGTCTAATAATTTTCCTCACGTGCAACTTCAATTCTTCTCTGTCATAGGTCATGAAGAGCTTACAAAACTCATCGAAACATCAAAAGCCACAACGTGTTTGTTAGATCCTATACCAACTAAGCTCTTAAAAGAGGTATCTCCTGTAATTTCAGAACCTCTTCTTAATATTATTAACTCCTATGCTTATGTAAAACGGCAGGCAAAACTGTTCAAATATATAGATTTGCCCCTTGAAGGTCTCTGCGTTGTTCTGTCTTTTCTGAGCATTTATGAGCAATTAAGTAAAGCAATTATTGTTAATAATTTGTGCTTTACAAATTCATCCCATTATTAATTTTATCTGACTCCAATTTTATATTAATCTGACTCCAATTTTAAGTTGACCTCTAATTTAGATTAAAGCTCTAAATACTTTCTGATCATTCTTCTATTTTAAGTTATTGATTACTCTGAATCCTCTTCTATTCATTTACCTTTTGATCAGTTTCTAATGAAATTCAAACTGATAGTTTTTAAGTGGCTTCCTCCTACATTAAAGCTTCAGTTATGATATAAATGATTCTTAAAATGGTATTCTCCAGTTTTTCCTTTTTTAAAAACCCAGTATTGATATAAATGATTTCAGAGGAATACAGAATAAATCAAAAAGTAACTATTTATTTGCCAGGTAGGATTTAAAACACAAGTTAAAGAAACAAGTCAAAGAACATACCTGGCAGTTGAGAAAACTACATGTAATTGCAAAGCATTGGAAATCTGAATGCAGATTCCTATTATTACAGTTACACACATCGAGGTGTGGAATCATCTGACTACAGAGAACCTTGAGCTCTGGGCCAGCTTTCCTTAAATATCCAGAGAGAATACACATTGTGTACCAAATGGTATTATCCTTTGATCAATGAGAATTTGGGGGTGAAAGGGTTCTTGGCTTCCTGGTGTTAAACTTTCATGAAACAGAGATATGATATTAATGTTGAACCCTTAGACCTTTGAAAAGATGTATAATTTGTTAACATGAATTATATTTATAGACAGTAAATTATATATTAAACGTAAGCAGAGTGACGTCACTACTGCATGTGAGGAATTGCGTATCAACAGGTTAAATGACTTCAAAGAGTTCTCATCAAAATATCCTCCACGTGCAGCAATGCCAGCTTTGCAGATCATTGGCATTTTAACAGTCAGTTTGTCCAGATACTCAGGTGACATTTCACCCCACGCTTTCTGTAGCACTTCTTGCACTTCTCACGCACCTTACAGTCTAGCTGATCCCACAAAAGCTTGATGGGGTTAAGATCCATAACACTCTTTTCCAATTATCTGTTGTCCAATGTTTGTTTTTCTTTGCCAACTCTAATCCTTTCTTTTGATTTTCTGTTTCAAAAGTGGCTTTTTCTTTGCAATTCTTTAAGTCTTCTCTTTACTGTTGTACATGAAACTGGTGTTGAGCAGGTACAATTTAATGAAGCTGTCAGCTGAGGACATGGCATCTATTTCTCAAACTAGAGACTCTGATGCTTAGTTGTTTAGTTGTACATCTTGCCTTCCATCTCTTTCTGTACTTGTTAGAGCCAGTTGTCCTTTGTATTTGAGACTGTAGTGTACACCTTTGTATGAAATCTTTATTTGTTTTACATCAGTAATGTCCTGACTATATTTTGTGATCAGTTGAATGCCACTTTGGTGAATTAATGTACAAATTTCCTTCCGAAACAGCAAACTCTGTACATTATTCCAAACGTTTGGCTGCCAGTGTTTTTACAATACTTGTGTGTTATTATTTTTAATAACTTTCCTATTAATCTCAAATGTGGAAAATAGTACGTAGGTGTGTCCAAACTTCTGACTTTATGCATCTAACATGTTTGAGAGATGATTTCTGCTTTGTTTCACCTCTCTGTAAAGCCCTTGCTGAACACAACTTAAGTTGTTAGATTTGTGAAAGAAAATAACATTATACTGCATGTAACGTTTAATCGCCGAGTAGCTAATATTTCAAGTAGAATAAATAATACAAGGGTGATCATCTAACTCATCCATTTTCATTGCTGGGAGAGTTCCATGAATTCCACTAAAGATGTGAATCCACAGGGCAGTGCAATCACACCAGCTGCAGAGAAACAGAAATAAAAATCACAAATCTGAATAATTACAGATTGGCTGCAGTGAATCCTCCAACAGAAATCAAAGAGTCAGGCTTACATTTGCTCTCTTCAGCTAGAAACTTTGATCCAAGATGGAGGCGCGGTAGCACGCATTGGCCACTCCGGATACAAAATGGTGCTATTTTTGTCACTCAGCCCGACTTTTACGGCACATGGACATCAGAGCAACCGGTGTTCGTGTCTACCATTGCCAGACACTGTTAAAATATAAGATTCATGCAACAACCAAGCTGCATGATGATCTGCAGGAGTTGCTACGCGAACTCGGGTTGCTGCGGAGACCAGGCCTCCAGCCCTCGGCGTTGCCTGATGCCGGTGACCGGGGGAGGCGACGTCTCAAGCAGTGTGCGAGGGAGCGAAAGCATGGCAAGAGGACGGGGTCCATGCTAGGCTAAAAAACAAACCCTAGCCGGCAGGCTCTCTATCCTAGGCTGTCTATCCTGCTCTCAAATGTTTGCTCCCTGGACAATAAACTGGACTACATCTGACACCAGCAAACTATGCAGCATGAGGTTAGAGACTGCTGCGTCTTTGTTTTTATGGAGACGTGGCTCAGCGACAGAGTTCCGGATGCCGCCATTCAGCTAGACGGCTCTTGCAGTGTCCTGCCTCAATGACTACCGTCCCGTCACACTCACACCCATCATCATGAAGTGCTTCGAGCGGCTCGTCATGAGGCACATTAAGACCCAGCTGCCCCCCTCAGTAGACCCACTGCAGTTTGCGTATCGTCAACAGACGACGCCATCGCCACCACCCTCTATCTGGCCCTCACCCACATAGATAAAAAGTACTCATACGTTCGAATGCTGTTCATAGACTTCAGCTCAGCATTCAACACAATAATTCCTCAGCACCGGATCGGAAAGCTGAACCTGCTGGGCCTGGACACCTCCCTCTGCAACTGGATCCTGGACTTTCTGACTGGGAGACCTCAGTCAGTCCGGATCGGGAACAGCATCTCCACCACCACCACACTGAGCACTGGAGCCCCCCAGGGCTGTGTGCTCAGTGCACTGCTGTTCACTCTGCTGACTCACAACTGTGCAGCAATGCACAGCTCGAACCACATCATTAAGTTCACCGATTCATCAGCAAGAACAACAAGTCAGCATACAGAGAGGAGGTGCAGTGGCTAACGGACTGGTGTAGAGCCAACAACCTGTCTCTGAATGTGGACAAAACAAAAAAAATGGTTGTTGACTTTAGGAGACCACAGAGTGACTGCTCTCCGCTGAAAATCAACGGCTCCTCTGTGGAGATCATCAAGAGCACAAAATTCCTTGGTGTTCACCTGGCGGAGAACCTCACCTGGTCCCTCAACACCAGCTCTATTACCATGAAAGCCCAGCAGCATCTCTACTTTATCCTCACTTCATTCTGTAGAGGGACTATTGAGAGCATCCTGAGCAGCTGCATCACTGCCTGGTTTGGGACTTCCACCGTTTCGGACCGCAAAGCCCTGCAGAGGATAGTGAGGACAGCTGAGAAGATCATCAGGGTCTCTCTTCCCTCCATCAAAGATATTTACCAAAAAAACGCTGCATCCGCAAAGCAACAAGCATTGTGGATGACCCCACACACCCCTCACACAAACTCTTCACCCTCCTGCCGTCTGGCAAAAGGTACCGAAGCATTCGGGCCCTCAAGGCCAGACTGTGTAACAGCTTCTTCCCCCAAGCCATCAGACTCCTCAACAGAGACTGGACTGTAAACACACACACACACACACATGTCCTGAGTTGCACTTTAATTATCGTCACGTTATACTTGGCTGCTACCTCAATAACTGCTATGTGCATAGAACACTATCTCATAGTATGTTATGTTTACATTTGGTATTTTTAGAAACTGTCATCTTTTTGCACTACTGTGTACTGGTCGGCGCTGCACTGTCTCTCACTGTGCCCATTGTCCTGTACATTTTTTGTAATTTATTGTACTGTCCTGTACTTTTTGCACATTTTGCATGTGCACTTTATATAGGTATGTTATTTAGTCTGTGTAGTCTCATGTGGTTCTGTGTTTGTCCATGATGTTTTATGTAGCACCATGGTCCTGGAGGAACGTTGTCTCGTTTCACTGTGTACTGTACTAACTGTATATGGTTGAACAACAATAAAAACCACTTCACTTTACTTGACTTGAAACTGTAAAGCAGGCATGACCAACTCTGACCAGCAGGGGGCCATAGAGAGCCGAGGGTTGAGTGTGCTGGCAGGGGATGATTGCCACTGCTGGACTTTCTCCTCCATCTAAGTGTGACAATAAGATGGACAATCACAACATCATTTGTCATATGATTAAGGGTACATAATATAGCCATTGCAAATACTAAACCACCACACTAGGGCTGGATGATAGAGCATATACTGTATATACATTATGCTCAATATAACAACATTCAATGTACAGTATATCTAAATATTTATATATTTGCTCTGATGGCTTAAAAGCTTTTTTAATTCAACCAAAATGCCACTGTTGCCAAGTAGACTCAAAATGTTCAATGCAAGCAATTAAATAACGTATTATGTGAAAAATGTCATGCAGATTAGAGCTATTAAAAACATCTTGTACACAAAACTAGCCTATTAACTGGGACATTTTTTTTAAACTTAATGGCCAAATAAAAAGCACATTAAAATCATTGAGAAATTTACAATATTAACATCCAAAATGATTAGACCTACAATAAGTTTATATCACCAGCAAAATCATTGTAAAATATCATCCATCATGAATATATATCACCAAGCTGTATTCACACTTCAGCTATTGTTTTTGTTTAAAAATGTCCCTTAAAAAAGTAGCTTTACATAAAATGGGGCGTAAACATACAATGGATTATATCGCTAGGCCTTCAAGTTGGAGGATGTCTTCAAGCAAATGAAAAAAGCTGATGGCTAACTCTTCCACTGTGTCAAGGCTGTTCATGAACCCGTCCATGAGAATGGCCAGACTGGTTAGAAACAAAGTCTAACTGCTCTGTAGTGATGAGAAGAATAGCGTCTCAGAATGCTATTCTGAGATGCGGGTTGGCGCTGTTTAGGCAACACGAGGGAGACGCGATATTAGGCAGGTGGTTTTAATGTTGTGGCTGATCGATGTGTGTGTGTGTGTGTGTGTGTGTGCGTGTGCGTGTGCGTGTGTGTGTGTGTATATATAGCATCATGTATCATGAGCAACATGAACAGTCATGACACTCTTAACCCAGCTAACAAAAAAACGTCCCCAGAACGTCCACTGCGAACGTTCCCTGAACGTCTTCGTGTAGGGTTCTTAAGTGTGATCCCCACCGCCATAGGGCTCTTCTTTCTGTAAATATTTGATCATTATTAGACAACAGGGTATAGAAGAAAATGATATTGAGGTAAGGTCAATTGACAAACAATATAGAAATAATTGTTCTTGTATGATTCAATTATTACATTTACAGAAAACTCAGCTAATTTATTTGGTGTAAAGTATCTTTATTGTTTAAAGCTTATATTCATTCTGAGAAAGCCGAATTAACCAATATCATCAAACTTTGTGTAGGCAAGTAGACTATTATATATTTTGGGAAACAGTAATATTCAAATATCAATCTCGATGATGCCGCCAGCTCATATGACACTGACGTGCGGTCTGGGTAGGCAAACTAGGCACTGCCTACCCTGCCAAAATTCAAAAATAAAATGTTTAATATATAATAAACTTGTATTTTTACTTTTTATTCTTGTGATTTATATATGCAATATGTGTGTTATTCCAGTTGTTTAAACGTTATGATGACAAATGTAGCAGTTACGCATAATCAACTAAAAACAAATGGTAGAATAAGCAGTGCTTTTACGGTCCATTCATTGCAGACGACAAGCGGAAAACCCATGTTGCGCATGCGCACTTCGATCCTGTATTCTTTAACATGTACGGCAAAAAGCACAAATCTGCTGTGCCTTTTGACGTAAACATGTTATGCCCGTAATCATCTCCGTTACGTATCAGACATGGACCAATTAAAATCGAGATATTCCTGGACATTTGCGTACGTCATTACACCACAGCTAGCGTACATGCCTAATCCCCGCCAAATTCAAAATCAAAATGACAGCACCGGCTGTAATCACGGAATTAAGAAATTTTAATTCCAAATATGAGTTAATTGCAAGAGGGAGGTCTACGCCAGCCTTAGATGGACTAGTACAGCAAAAGGGCCCAAAAAGTATCCGATCATTTCAAACTGATTGGTATGTAAGAAAAGATTGGCTATGTGGCTGTACTGCTATCCCTGCCTGCTTTTTTTCAACCAGTCAGACTGTTTGGACTTCAGCGGGATATTGCCGATGATATGCCGCGCTTGTGCGTAACGTTCACTGTTTACGCGTGTGTGTGAGTGTGTGTGTGTGTGTGTGTGTGTGTGAGAGAGAGAGAGAGAGAGAGAGAGAGAGATAGAGAGAGAGAGTACACACGATAAACATCCTGATTTGTACATTTCTTGGTATGCCGCGCTTGTGCGTAACGTTCACTGTTATTACGTATTATTAGCTTAAACAATAAATCAGGTAATCTGGCTTTCATAACTCAGTGCCTAGCCTCTTTAAGACATCACCGTACGTCACTGATGACAACTCATGATAATTTGTATGATAGATCCAGTGTCTGGTCCTCTCTCCCACCAGAAGACGTTTTGACTAAACATTTAGTCAATATCTAATTCCTTTCTTTCAAATAAAATAAATAAATAAAATAAAAAAAGATATGAGAAACTAGATTTATGATCATAAAATATAGATGTCATTGGCATTAGTAATATGGAATTTGGTTTCTCATTGAAAGCAGTGGGCTTACTGTCGTTGTGCCAAAATCCTTACACACTCCCCACTCTTCCAAATATGGTTAGCGTTAGGCTGAATTAGGTAGCAGATTTAACGAGGGTTGTCAGAATCTGGAAGGGGAATCAGATTTCGTTACAAAAATTGGCTATACAATATGTTCTGTCAGCACATTCTGCACCTGTGTATTGCTGTGTTTAGAGAATCGTATTGAAACAATAACACATCAGAATATGATGAAATTGCTCATTTAATTAGTGTATGAGTCTCTCTATGCCACTACAATCTCGTTTTTGTATTTTTTATTAATTTTTTTAATAGCTAAAATTGGAAATAATATAGTTATGGGCTCTGCAGATGGGCGAAATCGGCATACTGTAGCCTACCTGTGGTTGGCGGTGTTTCCGAGGATCATATTTCAACACATCAGAATATGGTGGTATTGATCATGGCACAATGTTCTCTGATTTTTTAGATTATTTGAAATAAAATTGTCATGCAAATAGGCACTGTATGTATCGCTGTGTACTGAGGTTCATATCTCGATGATCATTAATGTTTAATTTGGTTACTCCATCATTTACTCAAAACCACCAGCATCTTCTTTTGAGAACATTCATAATTTTATTTTACAGTTATGGGCTTTGGATATACGATATTGGATAAGCAATATATTTGACCTATTTTATATGATGTTCTTGGATTCATATATCTAGAAAATTATCACAATCAGAATGAGCTTTATTGCCAAGTACGCTTACGTATACAAGGCATTTTTCTTGGTGACAGAAGCTTCCAATGCACAAACAATACAATAAGACAGAGACAGCAGCCTTAGATTTTCAATGCAGCTTTAAAAAAATACAGCCAATAAGTGGGAGGTCCTATATGCCACCCACCATTTTTTAAGGTGGAACGGTTATTTCGGCGAATAACCACACCTCACTCACACCTATAATATCAAATTAAAAGAAAGGGATTTAACAGACGAGGACCGTGAATTTTGGTTCGTTGAGAGCTTTTTCATGATGTTTGCAGTTTTATTCTAATGTTCATATTCCTCCATGAAAATGACTCTCACATTGCATGCAAAATGTAATGATGCATTTTAACATTTCATAGCAATGCATAGCTGCCTTGCCTTCTTGTTACATTAGTGAAATGTCAAGTTTACTAATAAGTGATCAGTGCGATTTATGCCATTAAGAAAACACAGTTTCAAAATTAATAAGACACCGTATGCCTAACATAGAAAATAACTTTTAATGTTTATCAAATATCCCATTGAAATAGCAAGGCACATCTTGGAAATGCCAATCAAATATTTTTTTAAAGGTCATAGATAAGGATAACGATAAAACAAAGATCATAACATTAACAAGATGGCAAAATCCAAATATATACATAGTAGTACCAATTGTTCAAAATGTATAAAAATGATATTTGGAAGAGAAAAAATTTATTGTAAAATGTAAGGTTTCGAAATAAAAATGTACACCTGTATACACACTCACTGAATAGGTTTTATTCGACAAATAGAAAAACATGCAATTTACCAGCATGCAATTTACATTAGAATGATATAAGCATGACATTAACAGTAACATTAACACAAATTTATATTACTTCAATGGTTAAATCCATATCTTCAGATATGATATGACAGGTGCAAAGGCGGAAATTGCGGGGGGGTCGGAGGGGTCAGGACCCCCCGACCTTCTGAGGGTTGTCCCCCCCCCTAAAATATCATAAAAATATGTGTATTGTAAATAATATAATGATATATTCTTAAAATAATTGTTTAAGAAATAAAATAATACAAATGCAAAAGGGACAACAACAAAAAACCCCTTGGTCATCTTCCAGGAGTAATGGTTGGGGAGGAGCATCAGTAGGATCCAGTTCCGAGGAGCGAAGAGAGAGGGGCGGGTGGTGGGGCTTCATGAAAAGCAGGATGGATACAGAATTCTGGTGGGAGTTGGAGTTGGAAGGTGACAGGGTTAATTTGTTTAGAAATCGTGAAGGGACCAATGAAACGGGGACTTAGCTTCTTGCAAGGGAGGCACAGTCTGATGTCTCTCGTGGACAGCCACACCTTTTGCCCAGGATGGTAGGTCGGAGTGGGTGCTCTGCATGTGTCAGCAGAACCTTTCTGGCGGCGTACTGCCCGTAGCAGGTGGTGGTGAGCCAAGTCCCAGACCCTTTCACTATCCTTGAACCAGTAATCGACTGCTGGCAGCTCAGAAGGTTCACCGGACCATGGAAATAAGGGAGGTTGGTAGCCCAAAATACACTGGAAAGGGGTAAGCTTGGTGGAGGATTGACGTAGGGAATTTTGAGCGTACTCTGCCCAGGGTAGAAAACGACTCCAGTGATTTTGACGGTGAACACAGAAGGTTCTGAGGAAGCGACCAATCTCCTGAATCTTCCTTTCAGTCTGCCCATTACTCTGAGGATGATAACCTGAGGTGAGACTGACGGTTACACCTAGGAGAGAAAAGAAGGCCTTCCAGACTCGGGAGATAAACTGAGGTCCGCGGTCGGAAACTATGTCTTCAGGGATTCCTGAATTATTCCATAGTTGCGGAAAACATGATTGAAAAGTGCCTCAGTAGTTTCTAGGGCGGTGGGAAGTCCCTTGAGAGGGAGTAGTTTGCAGGCCTTGGAGAAACAATCCACTGCGACCAGGACACAGGTATAACCCTCGGAAGAGGGTAGATCAGTGATGAAATATACTCCTAGATGTGACCAGGGACGATGAGGAACAGGCAGAGGGAGGAGTTTGCCAGCAGGAAGTCAGCGTGGGGTTCGGGAGATGGCACATTCAACACATCCTTGGAGGAACCTTCGAACGTCTTGTTCCATGCGTGGCCACCAGAATCGGTCCTGGAGAAGGGAGAGGGTTCTATTACTCCCCAGGTGACCAGTGCCCAAGGAGGAGTGAAGAGAATCAATGAGGATTAAACGTAGGGAAGAGGGAACATAGGTCTTATCTGCAGGACAGTTAGGAGGAGCTGGGTCGGTGGCAGTCGCTTCAGCGATGTCATCGTCCAGGGACCATTGAATGGGACTAACCACTATGTTGGGAGAAAGAATGGTATCTGGGACCTCCTGGACTTCCTCTGGAGCATAGAGACGAGCAAGAGTGTCTGCTTTGACATTCTTGTTTCCTGGGCGATAGGTGACAGAGAAGTCGAAACGGGAGAAGAAAAGTGCGCGAGCCTCACGGAGATATTCCAGGTTTTTATGGTCTGTTAGCACTAGAAAAGGGTATTTGGCTCCTTCAAGCCAATGCCGCCACTCCTCTAAAGCCAACTTGATTGCCAGAAGCTCCCGGTTACCGATATCGTAATTCAGTTCAGTTGGGTTGAGTTTCTTAGAAAAGTAGGCGCAAGGATGGAGTCTGGATGTGAAAGGACAGCTCCCACACCAGTGGTGGAGGCATCTACTTCAACTAGGAATGGTTTGTTAGGGTCAGAATGGTAGAGAAGGGGTGCCATAGTGAAAGCTACCAGAAGTCATTGGAAGGCAAAGGAGGCTGAGGGGGACCAGGCAAGAGACTTGGGCTTGGACTTCAGGAGTGATGTCAGCAGAGAAGAGAGGGAGCTGAAGTTCTTAATGAACCGGCGGTAGAAGTTGGAGAAACCCAGAAAGCCTTGGAGCTCCTTAATAGTTGTAGGAGTGGGCCAGGCTCGCACCGCTTCTACCTTACCCTCATCCATCTGGATTCCTTCAGGACTGATGTTGTAACCGAGAAATTGGAGAGTCCTCAGATGAAAGGAACATTTTTCGTCTTTGAGGTATAGATGGTAATCCCTCAGTTTTCCCAACACAAGCTTGACGTGCTGACGATGGTCAGTTTCATTCGCGGAGTAAACAAGAATATCATCAATGTAAACGATGAAAAACTGGTTGAGGTACTCCCGGAAAACCTCATTCAAGGCATCACCCGGTATTCGTAGTGGCCAGTTGGGGTAACGAATGCTGTTTTCCATTCGTCTCCCCTCCGGATGCGTATGAGATTATAGGCGCTGCGTAGGTCAAGCTTAGTGAAGATTGTCGCTCCTCTCAGCAATTCCAGTGCAGCAGGAACTAGGGGAAGAGGATACCGGAACTTTACAATTATCTTGTTGAGGGAATGATAATCAATACAGGGGCGGAGACCTCCATCCTTCTTGGCCACAAAGAAGAAGCTAGAGAAAGCAGGGGAAGTGGAAGGACGGATGTAACCCTTGGAAAGAGCCTCCTTGATGTACTCCTCCATGGCGGTCTGTTCTGGAATGGAAAGGGGGTAGATCTTACCTCTGGGCACAGGTTCGCCCGGAAGGAGGTCAATAGTGCAGTCCCAGGGTTGGTGAGGTGGTAATCGTGAGGCCTGGAGGGGGTAAAATCGTCCTGGAAGTGGGAGTAGCAGGAGGGAATCTCTACGGACTGTGAGCTGGTCGGGCTTTCGATCGTTGTGGTGTTCAAATTGATAAGGGGTTCCTTGGAAATAGGAAGATGATTAGGAGCGGGAAGGTTAGGAAAACAGGTGGGGAAGCATTTGGCTCCCCACTTCAGAACATCACCAGATGACCAGCAGATGACAGGAGAATGATGGATGAGCCAGGGACGGCCTAGGATAATATCGGTAGTGGAGTTATCGAGTACCAATAAGGTGATATCCTCCGAGTGCAGGCATCCAACTTGAAGCTTGATGGGACCAACCCAGTGATGGATATACCCCTACCTAAAGGTTTACCATTCATGGTTTGGATCTGGAGGTAGGGCTCGCAGGGCCTCTTTTGGAGATGGAGCTGGTGGCAGAGGGCGTCGGAAATGAAGTTGCCGGCTGACCCAGAGTCGAGGAGTGCGGGTACTGAGAGAGAAAAATCAGAGGCAGCAAGTGAAACATTAGTTAAGAGTGGAGAGGAACAGATTCTCGGAGTGTGTAAGTAACTCACCAAAGGGCGAGGAGGTCGAATGGGACACGCAAAGATCATGTGTCCCTCTTTACCACAGGCGGTAGGAGTCCAGCTGCATGACATCACTGTCAGGTTCAGAGGAATAGGTAGAGGGTGGATGTGGTAAAACGGGCAGCTCAGCGAGACAGGACCTCATTCGATTTGCTACCCGGATAGAAAGTTGAATGAAACGTTCAAGACCCATTGTGTCGTCAAAGGAGGAGAGGTGTAATCGTAGCCGTGGTTCCAACCCCTGGCGGTAAACAGTGAGGAGTGATGACTCCTTCAATCCGCTGGAGGCTGCTAGTGTGTGGAATTTCAGGGCATACTCGTTGATTTAACTCTTTCCTTGACGGAGATTAAACAATTGTTCACCTTGCAATGTATCCCTTGCAGGAAATCCAAAAACCTCCCGGAAGTGTCGGGTGAAACTGTCAAAAGATTGGGTTACGGAGCTATTGGAATCCCAGAGAGGTTGGGCCCATTGCAGCGCTTGTCCTGTTAACAATGAGATAACAAAGGCTACCTTAGAATGTTCAGTAGAAAAACGATGTGGTTGCATCTCAATCGCTAAAGAACACTGGGTTAGAAAACCACTGCAGTACTCCGCCACTCCAGAGTAGGGTGCTGGGTTGGCAACGGGAGTCGCGGAATAACCAGGAGAAGGAATTGCGGAAGTGCTGGTGGTTAATGGAGGTGCGGAGGGATCCAAGCTGTAAGTGCTTGCCGGAAATCGTTTACTAGGGTTTGAATGGGATCGGGTCCTGCCGGGTTCATGATTATATTGTGGGTCTGGTCTTCTGTTACAGATACTCAGACTTGATGGTAGTGTTAAACCCAGAGGTGTAGTTTATTGAGGGATAAAGGAGAGCTGGTAAACCTGAGTGAAGATTGCAGTGCAATGGAGAGGAGATCACGGGAACTTGACGAAGGAGCGATGGAGCTAGGAGCTTGAACATGCTGGAGCGTTGGAGAGGAGAACTTCGAAGAACGTTGCTGGGACGTAGGAGCGAGGAGCTCGGGATGAAGACTAAGTAACGTCTCGAGGAGAAAGCAGGTAAGTGAGTCTGTGATCGACATAGAGACCAGACAAAGAGTGACAGGAGAGTAGAGCTTATATGATGTGAAGCTGATTGATGTGGGAACGAGTTTCAGGTGCAGGTGATTAATATTCAGGAGAGAGAGATTGTGGAGTGTAAGTGCTGGTAGTGTCAGGAGGAACTGTGACACATGCAGAACATATCAGGTTTTTAAATCCATATCAATCTATTTCTCAATGGCAAAACCAGCAGTGATGACAGCCGACTGTATAAATATGTATTTATTAGGCATGTTACAAAGAAGGCTTTGCTGGCGAAGGCTTTGAAAGAAGGCTTTGCTGCCCTGAGAAATTGCCACTGGGATTTAACCACCAGAGCCGTCTGGAGTACTTTTATGTGGCCCATATGTGGATTTTGGAGCTTCAAAATTTTGGCACCAATTCACTTGCATTGAATGGACCTTTTATTCTTTTAAAAACCTTAATTTGTGTTCAGCAGAAAAAAGAAAGTCATACACATCTGGGATGGCATGAGGTTGCGTAAATGATGAGAGAATTTTCATTTTTGTGTGATCTATTCCTTTAAGGCTCAAAAACAGAATAATGCACATAAACCAATGACATTTAAAAATGCTTACAAACAGGGACAGATAAAGACATGATTAAAATGTGAGAGCATCTTATTCTGAGAAACAGAGACATAACTAACTTTAAAAGCCAATCAAAATAATTTTCAAAATAATTATTTTTTGTGGACATTGGACATCTATGATGTTGACACAGAACTTACTGTCACCACTGTCATGATATGGCCTGAGGGGAAATATTATGGCTAATAAAATATGAGTCTTTGACTTGATTTTCCCCAATGACTTTAAATACAGGTTATCATGCTTCAGCCTATTCTTTATATCAGTGGTTCTTAGCTGGTGGGTCCTGACCTGAAATTATCAGTTCTGATAATTTTGTAAATGGCAGGCAAAAAAACAGGCTAAATGCAAATAATAAAATGCAACTTACCATACAATCATGCACAGTCAGGATAGTGAAATAAATAGGCTTATGAACTTTTAAAAGGAGGAGAAAAAATTATTCGTTTTTTATATCAAAGGCCATGTCCAATCAAACTTTAGGGTATTTTGGCCAAAATGTATCTTTCACTTGGTAAATTGGCTAATACAAATACAATATTTGGCCCAGTGTTTGTTCCATGTTTTAGGCTGGTAAATGATCACACTTCTGCTGTTGTTTACTGTATATTGTTGGGCATATGCTGTTTGTTTGTGTTCTTTTGTATGATAAACATTTTTGCTTCTGTGTAAAATCTGAGTCCTCGGGCAAATGCAGAGCCTATACCCCTGTCCAGGCCTGTTTTTATGGCCACAGCCATCTCCCCAACTTATCACTCCAGCAAAGAACACACGGCCATTGCTCCAAGAAATACGCCTCCACTCAGTACGCCTGCACAGATCATCCGTGGTGTTATACCATCATCCATCAGCTTGTGGCACACAGTGCTGTTAATAATGCAAACCTCAGCCTTCTGCAACACAGATGCAACAGAATCTGCACCAGGGAGAAGACATTTCTCCAGCTTACTAATAATTTATCCTGTTACATTGAAAAAAAAAAACAGCTTGTACGTGCTTTCTTACATTATCTCCTTTGGACTAATAGAGCAACTCAATTCTCCTCATACACATATACAGAGGCCCCCTAGTAGCCAATATCTCACGAGAAAAGTGGCAGCTTGTGATTTTTAAGAGAGGAGAGGCTGGTCTAGTTACTACTTAGGTCCACTTAAAATTTTTATGCCCTTCCCTCGCTAACTTCCCTCCATCTCACGGACTCGGATGTTCTACAGTAATCACATCTACAGGCATTCTGGGAAGGAGAAGCTTGTAGAAATTTTAGCAGCTGATGACATTGAATGACCTGATGATCACGTCCGGTGGATTCATTTGTTTAACATGTGTGTTTTGGAATTCAGTTTGTCTACAGTGATTCTGCAGAGGACGGCCAGGTCCAAAATCAGCGTTGAAGCGGTTAGGAATGTGACGTCGGAGAAGACTTAAAATTTCTCTTGAGAAGACAAGATCTCGAAGAAACAGAACTGTGAATGGATCAGAGACTAAAAGCGAAGTATGTAACGCAAAGACAAGGCGTGCACGCTGTGGATGAGAACGTGAGTATGAGAAGTGTAATGTAGGAGCAGAAGTAAAATGCTGTAATTGTGGAAGAAATCACAGCGTGGTTTATGGAGGATGTGTGGTTAGGAAAAGTGCAGTGAATATACAATGAGAAAAAGTCAAGCACAGCCCAGACAGAGAGACTAGATATAAAAGGATTGACATGGGAGACGGTAAGGAAATGATTTATAACGGACAGTCAACAAAGTCAGGAGTCATGGTATTTAGATTGTTTTCTATAATGGAATGTAAGACGTCTATGTGCTAATGGTCATAATTTAAAGGGTATTTAAATCATATGGTAAACAAGCCAGACATAATATGTATCCAGGAAACATGGTTGAATCCTAGGAAAGATTTTGTTTTAAAGGATATACAAGTGTGAGAAGAGACAGGGAAGAAGGTAACATTCTTAAAAGATAGAATACCTTATAGAATCTTGGAAAAAGGAGACATAATGGAATATATATAGCAGTGGAAATATGGATAGAAAAGAAGAAATATGTAATAATAAAGTTATATAACCTGTGCCAAAAATTAACAATGGAGAATATAGAAAATATAAAAGGTCAAAGTAGTGAAAGGGTGATATGGTGTGGGGATTTTAATTCACATAACACATTATGGGGTGGAGAAAGAACAGGTATAAATGGAATGATGATTGAAGAATTGATGGAAGCGAAAAACATGGTATGCTTATATGATGGGAATAGTACACAGGTGGATGTGAAATCAGAATTAGAGTCAACACTGGATCTAACACTTGTATCAAGTATAATAGGAGGAATAATGAACTGGGAAGAAAGAAATCTACAATTGAAAGTGATCATTACCCAATAATAATTATAATCATGAATACTAGTGAGATAAGGAAGCTTTGAGAAAAGGCCAATGAGAATTGCCGAACAGAATTTGCATGTCCCTCCCTCGGACATACGGGTATAAAAGAAGGGAATCGTGCATCTGTTTAGTCAGGTTTTGCAGAGAATAAGGTTCAGACATTACAGTGGTTGGTACGGTGTTGTGGCAAGAGGGACACAATGTCTCGTTCCCTCCATCAGGGAATGGGGGTTACAACAGTAACCTAGACATTCCCCTTCTGTCACTCACTCGACGTTGTGTCGGTGAAGTGACACTAGGGGTCCCTATCCAATAACGCCACAAAACTGAAACGTGTTACGTGAACTGCTGATGCGGGTGCAAGCAAGCTGTTGCATTCCATAGGAGCAGCCCCAGGCTGCACGTAACCTTCCCAAAAGCCCCAAAAAAACATCATACACTTTTTAGGCAAGCGACGTGCCAAGCATGGGAGCAGGCCGCGCCAGCCTTTTCTCTCTCTATGTTTACCATAGGGCTGTTAGAAGCTGCTGGGGCCATCTAACGCTATAACACGCTTCGGGGAAGGTGTTCTTTTCCGATCCTATTCTTTCAGGGGGAAAAGACACCACGTAGACCACATCCTGGCCAGGCTGGGGAGGTGACATGGGGCAAATACGTCACATGGGCTTACGAGCAACACATGGAAGTGACGCGGTGGTAGGTCCTACCTGGTGAGGGAGGAGCTCTAAAAACACAGCGACCGGGGAAAGAGGGAGCTACCCAAGGGAGATGCGGGTCCACCGTACTATGAAAAATACAACACAGGGGGTAATCACGATGACTTATACCTGTGGAGCACCTATTCCAGTACAGAGTAATTAGTACCTGTAGTGGGTCTGTTCGGGAATTCCTCCACCGAATTTTGTTGAATCACCTGGGTTTAAAAGCGCATGGG
Organism: Xyrauchen texanus; assembly: GCF_025860055.1. NCBI lineage: Eukaryota > Metazoa > Chordata > Actinopteri > Cypriniformes > Catostomidae > Xyrauchen > Xyrauchen texanus. Next base: position 24,341,800 of record NC_068306.1, on the reverse strand, counting down.
TTCGCCTCGGAAGAGGGGAAAGGCACTATGTGAAAGCGGTACACCCAGTCAGATGTCCCGTATTACTGAGTTCTACATGCTCGAACCTGAAGAAACAAGGGGCCAAGGCAGACTCAACACTCGGAAGTTATTGATCTCGCAAAGGTATTGGGTGTTGCCCAGCCCGCTGCTCTGCCAATGTCTGCAAACAAAGAGCTTCTCGGAATCTTCTAGAGCTCTGTGTGCAGTCCAAAATAGGTGCCAAAGCACGCACCGGACACAGCAACGATAAAGCTGGGTCTGCCTCCTCCTGGGGCAGTTGCTTGCAGGTTCATTGTCTGGGGGGGCCGTAGTACCTTGGGCACATAGCGGGGTCTTAGGATGACATGAGCGTCTGCCGGACCGGGCTCCAGGCAAGTGTTGCTGGCAGAGGGCACTTGCAGGTCCCTGACTCTCTTGATGGAAGCAGGTGTAATCAGGAGGGCCATCTTCAGAGGAGCGCACATAGCTCGACTGACTCTCACGTCCATAAAGAAAGAAGAAGGATTTTACACGCACACGGTGGGATACATTCAGATACTGCGTCAAACGGTGGCTTGGTTTGCAAGGTGAGAATCAGAGAATAGCAGAAACATACAAACATTGTCTAGAAATCAAGTTTGACAATGTTCCCGAAGACGCTGGGATTCACTCCACTTGCTACAGGCGTTTCATTGACAAAAAGCGCTTGGATGCAGCCGAGAAACAGGCCACACAGCGTCCTGAAGCTCAAGATCAAGGCCAGTCTGTGCCATCGGGTAGTAACGTCAGTATCACTACAGTTGAATGTCCGACAAAGAAACTTAGGTCCAGGACCGGCCTGCCAGTAGCTTGTGCTGGTCCTGTGCTTCCTGCCTTGTGCATCATTTGTAAGAAAACGGACAAACATTACAGTGGGAGGCAAACGCCAGAAGGACCATCTTTCACAGGCAGAAACGTTGTCAGCAGGTAGATAAAAACAACACACACACACACACACACACACACGTTTGAACTTGTATTCCCTTATGCTAGGTACCATGGCTAACTTTCAATTACAATTACATAATTTATGTAATGTTTATTTTACAGTCAGAGACAGATTTGCATTGTTTTGCATACAGCTACAGCCAGAACACTCAATATCGTTTAACTATTAACACAGTTTTTATTAGTTTAATTAGTTTTTATTTATTTATTTACAGGCCAGTTGCTGAAAGCTGCTGAGATGAAGGAAGACACTAGCATTCTTTTACATATTCGAGACAAAGACTGTGTGTCTCTGGAGGTGTGATACCACAAGTCCTGTTATAGACAGTACACCACTTTCTTGACAAAGTCTAGTGCATCAGTTACTGGGACCTCAGAAGAACAGTGAGTTATTAATATTTTATATTATTAAATAATAATTAATACTTAAATGGCCTCCATCAATACTGCAGAGGACACAAGGACACTTTACAGTGCGGCATTAATATTAAAGATGCTTCTGTGTGACTCTCCCGGTATGAAATGCCCGTGGCCACCCACATCAGATGACTTAAATGTGAGCGAGGCAAAATCTGTCATGCCAATTGAACTGTACAATCTGATTTCCTGGATTATTGGTGCAACTGAGGAACCAACACTGGCCCATTAATGTTGATATTCCAGATGATTTGAACCTAAAAGTGATATCTATCTGTCAAGACATTGTGTATCTTGCATCTTAGGGCCAGAGGCAGACTAAATCATTGTGTCTTGGTCTAACGGTTCGCCATTTAACAGGTTCATCACAAATTGTGTCACTTCTAAATACACTAGGACATTGTGCATCATGGGACACAGTTGTCAGTCTAGACACTAGCCTTGCCCAACTTCAACTAGTAGAGGGCAGAGACAAAATACCAAAGGGATTCTCAAAGAAGGTTCCTACAGTACTTGTGTGGGACAATATTGACTTTGGGGAGGAGACACTGTCAGGTCGTGGAACTACCCACCACACAAATGGGATTATGCTGCAAAGTTTTGTAGTTGAACCTGTGTCAACAACAAACAGACAACCTCTACAGAAGAGAGTTTCCTCATTGAAAGCACCCCCTAGCATCCCTGTAGAACAGTACCATCAGTCTAAAAGACAAGGACCACAGAACTTGTTTCATCAGGAAAGTGTTCCATTACAGGCGGACACATACAAATTGAACACGGTGTCTGCTGTACAAACTGAACTGGCATATGTTTTTGTAAAGTCCATAGATGCTGAAAGATGCACAATACCAAGCTGGACAGGTTTCCATACATTCTCTGAAAGGTATAATGTGTGCCCCTTCACCCGTTGGCAATGGATGGCACCTCGAGGATGGTGAGTTAACAGTGACCTGGATGACTAGAAATCCTGCCCCTGAAAGTGTGTTGCAGGCAGTCCACTGCAGTTGCAAGCATAGCAAATGTGAGACTGGAAGATGTTCCTGTATGTCTGCAAGACTGTCTTGTACTGATTTATGTCGGTGCCAAAAATGTTTCACAGGAAACAGAAGAAAGACCTACATGGGATGATGGCTCTGATAGTGATAGGGATGATACCAATGAGTAAATATGCGCTGTGTTATAATTTAAGGTGATTTTGAGCTGTAAAGAATCTGTTGTAGAATTGTAATTTTTTTTGGCAGCATTCAAAAATAAGGGGACTGTCATGTTCACTGTTGTCTTTTGTTTTTGTGCTTTTATGTTGAAGTTTAATTTAGTTCCTGTTTCCTGTTTGGTTTTTGTAGTCCTTTGTAGTTTCTTTTTATGATGGTTTATGATGGTTTTCCCCTGATTGTTTCCCATTCCCTGATTGTTTCCCCAGGTATCCCTCATTCCCTTGTTTGTTCCTTTTTTTATTTAAGCCCTTAGTTTTCTTGTTTGCTTTGTTGGTTCTTGCATGTGTTATGCTCTGTACTAGGTTTCCTTGTTTTTCCTTTGTCCTGAGTTTTCCCTGTTTTTGTTAATAAAAGCTGCACATAGATCCACATCCTCTGCCTGCCTACGTCACAGAAGAACCAACCTTCAGATGGATCTAGCAGCAGTCTTCCTCCAGTTGAGCCGGGCGAACCTCCCTTTGATCGAATACTCACGTATGTTTTGCACCATTGCCAGATGCACTGGTTATGTGGACCGACACCTAAAGTCCATCTACCAGATCGGCCTCCTTGCCCATGGATGGGAGGAATTGCCAGAGAGTGGTGAGTACACTTGGATTGAGTACGTGGATATGATTTTGGAGAGGTTTGCTCCTGAGCCAACACCCACGCCTGCCACGGTCAACGAGCCAATGCCCACGCCTGCCACGTCCAACGAGCTGAAAGCCTCATCCGTCCCAGAGTCAGCGTTGCCAGCCTCGTCCATCCCAGAGCCAGCGTTGTCAGCTTCGTCCGCCCGGAGGAGGAAGAGAAGAGGAAAGGCTTCTGCTCCCCAGCCCACGCCTGCCACAGTCAGCGAGCCAGAGCCCACGCCTGCCACGGTCAGCGAGCCAGAGCCCACGCCTGCCACGGTCAGCGAGCCAGAGCCAGCGCCTGTAGCCTCGACCATCCCAGAGCCAGCGCCTGTAGCCTCGACCGTCCCAGAGCCTCCGCCTCCCGAGCCTCCCGGGGCTCCGCCTCCCGAGCCTCCCAGGGCTCCGCCTCCTACGGCTCCGCCTCCATAGCCTTTCAGGTCACCGCCTCTAGAGTCTCCTATGGCGCCACCTCCCTCAGCTCCGCCTCCCGAGCCTTCTACGGCTCCGCCTCTAGAGCCTCCTACTGTGCCACCTCCCTCGGCTCCGCCTCCAGAGCCTTCCAGGTCTCCGCCTCTAGAGCCTCCTACGGTGCCACCTCCCTCAGCTCCGCCTCCAGAGCCTTCCAGGTCTCCGCCTCTAGAGCCTCCTACGGCGCCACCTCCCTCAGATCCACCTCCTGAGCCTCCAGAGCCTTCCTTGGTTCCGCCTCCCACGGCTCCGCCTCCTGAGCCTCCCGCGGCTCCGCCTCCCGAGCCTTCCACGGCTCTGCCTCCAGAGCCTCCCTCAGCTCCGCCTCTAGAGCCTCCTACGGCGCAACCTCTCTCAGCTCGGCCTCCCGAGCCTTCCACGGCACCTCCTCTAGAGCCTCCTACGGCGCCACCTCCCTCGGCTCTGCCTCCAGAGCCTTCCAGGTCTCCGCCTCTAGAGCCTCCTACAGCGCCACCTCCCTCAGCTCCGCCTCCTGAGCCTCCCACGGCTCTGCCTCTAGATCCTCCTACGGCGCCACCTCCCTCAGCTCCGCCTCTAGAGCCTTCCAGGTCTCCGCCTCTAGAGCCTCCTATGGTGCCACCTCCCTCAGCTCCGCCTCCCTCGCCTCCCACGGCTCTGCCTCCTGAGCCTCCCACGGCTCTGCCTCCTGAGCCTCCCACGGCTCCGTCTCCTGAGCCCCCCTCGGCTCCGCCTCCAGGGCCTTCCATGGTTCTGCCTCCCAGGCATCCTGACCCGGTCCCTGAGCCTCCCTCAGCTCCACCACCCTCGCCTCCTGAGCCTCCCACAGCTCTGCCTCCTGAGCCTCCCTCGGCTCCGCCTCCTGAGCCTCCCTCGGCTCTGCCTCCAGGGCCTTCCATGGTTCCGCCTCCCAGGCCTCCTGACCCGGTCCCTGACCTGTGGCCTCCTCCCAGGCCCCCTGACCCTGTTCCTGACCTGTGGCCTCCTCCCAGGCCTCCTGACCCGGTCCCTGACCTGTGGCCTCCTCCCAGGCCTCCTGACCCAGCCCCTGTCCTGTGGCCTCCTTCCAGGCTTCCTGACCCGGTCCCTGTCCTGTGGCCTCCTTACAGGCCCCCTGACCCAGTCCCCATCCTGTGGACTGCTCTGTCAGCCCCTTGTGCCCCCTTGGGCTGCTCTGTCAGCCCCTTGTGCCCCCTTGGACTGCCTGTCAGCCCCTTGTGCCCCTTTGGACTGCCTGTTTGCCCCCTGTGCCCCCTTGAACTGCCTGTTGGCCCCCTTGGACAATTAGTTTTTTGTTTTTCTTGTTTTATTTAGCTTTTTTGGAGCGTCTGGAATCCGCTCCTTAAAACGGGGGCTCTGTCATGTTCTCTGTTGTCTTTTGTTTCTGTGCTTTTATGTTGAAGTTTAGTTTAGTTCCTGTTTCCTCTTTGGTTTTTGTAGTCCTTTGTAGTTTCTTTTTATGATTGGTTTTCCCCTGATTGTTTCCCCTTCCCTGATTGTTTCCCCAGGTGTCCCTCATTCCCTTGTTTGTTCCTTTTTGTATTTAATCCCTTAGTTTTCTTGTTTGTTTTGTTGGTTCTTGCATGTGTTATGCTCTGTACTAGGTTTCCTTGTTTTTCCTTTGTACTGAGTTTTTGTTAATAAAAGCTGCACATAGATCCACATCCTCTGCCTGCCTACGTCACAGGGACAGTGTAGCATTTCGAGTCATTTCAGCCAACTTGGGCCAAAGTGTGCTTATATTTGTATCTTTCTGTGATTACACAGTACCTACTAAAAAAATTTACGTATAAAACATCACAGTTTTGCTAAATTTATAATGTTTATGTTTAATTTTGCTTAGTGCCATTCCGTGAAGTTGAAGCATATTTTCTACAAATGTGCCATAGTTCATGGTCTACATTCACACTTGAGTATATAATGCACCAAAACCTGTCTCAAGTGTTTAGGTACATGTATAAATGTCAGTTTGAGAGAGATTTTGTGTTGCTAAAATGTATATAAATAAAGTTACAAACAAACCAGCAGCATAAGATTTTCATTTTTTCCAATTCACAATTATATACATTTATGGATTGTGACAAAAAACTGCAGGGTATTTTGCGGAGAACTTTTAACATAAAGTCGATAATGGTTTTGTCTATGCAAAAATTCATTTAAAAAGTAGTGCCCAGGTGTGGGAACGAAAATCATTTTCTAGCCACTTTTTCCTAGTTCACCTTATGGCCTACAAGGGCCAGACGTGGAGGTTCCAGAGGTCTGGGCACAGATGCCAGAGGGTGCCAAAAGATGTCTTTCCTCAGAGGAATGTGCCAGGTAGGTGCTGTCTTGAGGAGCGTAAGGTCCGAGAACCAAGTCTGAGTGGGCCAGTAGGGGGCCACAATGAGGACCTGTTCTTCGTTCTCCCTGACCTTGCACAGCACCTTTGCATATTTACAAATGCATATTTGCTCAGCCCCTGGGGCCAGCTGTGTGCCAGCGTGTCTGTCCCGAGAGGAGCCTCCGACAGGGAGTACCAGAGCAGGCAGTGGGAGTTTTCCTGGGAAGCAAACAGGTCTACCTGTGCTTTCCCAAACTGGTCCCAACTCAACTGGACCACCTGGGGGTGGAGCCTCCACTCTCCGAGTGTGGCATGTCGTGACAGCACGTCCGCTGTCATGTTGAGGCTGCCTGGGATATGAGCGGTGCGCAGCAACTCCAGTCGGACTTCAGGAGGAGATGGCAGGCAAGTTGTGACATCTGACGAGAGCGCATGCTGCCTTGGCGATTTATGTATGCTACCGTTGTGGTGCTGTCTGACCAGATCAAGACGTGCTTGCCCTGAGCAGGAGAAACCTGCGGAGGGCAAGAAATACAGCCAGCAACTCTAAGCAGTTGATGTGCCAATGCATTCGTGGTCCTGTCCAGGAACCGACGGCTGCGTGCCCGTTGCGCACGGCGCCCCAACCCAGTTTGCAAGGTAGCAAAGTTGCACCCCAAAACAAATGTGCTGAGGGAGAACTCAAAGCACTTACCCTTAAGCTAATTACAAAGCTAGCATTTTATGTATCCCAAATAAACAATTAAATATAATATTTGCACACTTATTTGACACCTAATACAAATATTCTGCAGTGAAATTTACTTGCTTTGTTTTCTTCAACATCATTTGTCTAATTTTTCATCTCAAGCTTGCTTTCCACTGACACTTTGGTCAAATTGGGGGCCAAGTACACTAAATAAAAATAAAAACATTATTATTGGCAAAATGGTTTGGTGTGATGGAAATAACAGTTGTATTAAAAAATTGCAGAAATAATTTTCACACAATACATATTAAAATGGTTTAAGCCTGTGTTTAGGCTTAAACCATTTTGCCTATATGGCAAAAACAAGGCTACAAGGTTTAAACCATAAAATCTATAAATAAAAGGCATTTGAAAAATACCATGAACCTAATATATGATGAAGGCATGGCAAAATGTTTCTAGGTCAGTTATAATGTGAACTACATATGACCAAATAAAAAAATGGCACCTCGTAGTTTCAATAAAATTAATGTCGGGACATGAAATTGAAGTTGAAGAAACACCCGTATAACGTACTGTATAGATACAGCTTATGGACTGTCTTATAGACTTATTAAAAGTTAGATCAGCACACCTGTTGTTTTATGATGATGGTGATGATTGACAGGCTAAGTAAACCTTTATTTGCTAAAGAGACACAAGAGAGCAGCAAAAACATCACTTGAGATCCATTAAAAACGTTATAATTAAAATACATTAATTATTCAAATCTTTCTGCTATATCACTCTTGAGGCAGCCACTTGTTTGTTATGGAGGGAACAAACAAGCCTTTCCTTTAGAGACAGTTGATTACGCAGGCCTAGTGCTGTCAAGAGAATGGACAGGTAATTACCTTGATGAATTATGGTGACAGGTGACAGTTTATGGACCTGTACCTCTGAAATTGTGAATACTTGAGAGATCCTCATTACTTTAATACTGATTTATTTTATTTACTCTCATAGATAATTCCTTTTATCCTCTCAAACTCACTACTCTCCTCAATCCTGTTAGCAATAGCAGTGACAGATTTTACACTGGACATCAAGGGGACAAAATTCCTGAAACTCTAACACAACATGTATCAATTCATATTACTATATAATTACAAAAGTAACAAAGAATGTCCTTAAAAAAGTATTAATACATTTTAATAGGGGAGACTGGTACCAGTTGATTACATTTTTGTTACATTTTTCAACTGTTGGGTAAGTAAGTAAACACCACAATGTGAATAAAACCACACTGCCTTATAATAAAGGCAGATTTTAACAGAAAAGTTGCATTTTGTTCTAAGGCCAATGGAATTCTTAAAATATATCAGGTTGTCACACATTTTTTAAATGTTATAATTTTTATACAATTAAATTATTTGTTGGCCAAACCAATGATTAAATATTTTTGTACTTTACCTTTTGCTGTTTAAAGAATTTGTCTAGATTACGTATGTAACCTCCGTTCCCCGATGGAGGGAACGAGACGTTGTGTCTGAGAAGCAACTCTCTTGAGCGTCAATATATGCCTCTGATCTATGAAAAAAGGCCAATCAGAAGTTGGCAGATGGTATTTGAATACCCCGCCCCCTGACATACAGGTATTTAAGTGGACAAATACAGGAGTTCATTCAGGATTTTTCTGAGGAGCCGGAAATGGCCCGGCCACAACAGTGGCTCAGCTCAGTGACATGGCGGGGAAGACACAACGTCTCGTTCCCTCCATCGGGGAACGGAGGTTACATACGTAACCTAGACGTTCCCCTTCTGTCGCTCTCTCCACGTTGTGTCGGAGAAGCGACACTAGGGGTCCCACTTAAATCATGCTATGCACTGAGCCGTTTACGTGAACTGCTGATACAGAAGCGGGCAGGTATTCTTACGTGCAAAACGCAACCAGCTGTATCAGGCTGCACGTACCCTTCCCCAATGCCCCATTAAAGTCATCAGAATCCTTCTGGTTACCCTAGTGAGGGGAACAAGGTGATGCTTGCCAACCTGGGAACGGGCCAAGCCTGGCCGGGCCTCTTTTCTCTCTATGTTTCTCGCATAGAGCAATCACGGCCAGGGCCCTTACATGCATTAAGGGAAGGGGGTCTTACCCAGTTTCCTATTCTTTCAGGGGGAGAAGACCCTGCGGAGATCACACCTACCCTGCAGGGGAGGTAAAGGTGGCGAATACATCACATGGCCATTTAGGACCTATGTGGGAAAGTTGGAGCGGTGGTAAATCCAGCCTCGTAGAGGGGGGAGTTGCTACAGCACGGTGACCAAGGCAGCTGGAACTGCCTAAGGGAGACATGGGAGTCCACTCGTGAGGGGACAGTACCGCGGAGATTACACACAGGGGGAGTCCGCATAGGAGGCCTTTAACCTGTGAAGCACCTATTCCAGTACAGGGTAGATTAAGTACCCCTAGTGGATTAGGTCGGCGAGTTCCTCCACTGAACTGCGGACCCATGAGGGCTAGGGAGGAATCAACCAGGGATCCGAGAGATGGGGTCTCCTGGGATAGGGCGCTAGGCGCAAGCGATTCACCCGGCCAGTTCGTCAGCGTGTTACCGAGTTCTACGGGCTCGGACCTGAGAGAACACGAGACGATACCGACTCAACCCGGAGATTGTAAAATCTCGCGAAGGTATTAGGTGTTGCCCACCCTGCTGCTCTACAGATGTCTGCTAGGGAGGTGCCCCTGGCCAGTGCCTACAAGGACGCAACACTTCTGGTTGAGTGTCCCCCCATCGGGGGATGGAGCGGGCTTACCACCTACAGAGCTAATGTCTTGGACTCTGGGTTGGATGTCTTAGGAGCGCCTGGGAGCCTTCCGGGTCCTCTAGGGGGTCCGTGAGACAGGGGGCGTGTGCCTCCTGTGGAGTGCTTGACGCTGGGGCTGAGAGCTGGGCCCGGGTTGAGGCTGAGCAGAGTGTTTCTTATCCGCAGGGGGACACCCTCGGTGAGCAGACGGGGCATGGCCTGGGGCGGCAGGTTTGCGGCGGGGCATGATGTGAGAGATGGCTTCTTCACCGCGGAGAACTGTTGGGCAAAGTCCTCGATGGTGTCGCCGAAGAGGCCGAACTGGGAGACAGGAGCGTTCAGGAAGT